>NW_027361796.1:12322500-12435000 GCF_039654945.1 Dendrobates tinctorius
TGTTGAGGGTGGTTCTGGTATAAGCGGTACATATTGATGCATTGGAAATAATCCTTATGTTTGGCCGTCTTGGGAGGGGAATGCGCTGTGAACGCACCTGCCGCGCTGTGGAAGGTATCCTGACGGAGTCAGCCCGCGTCTGTGTGTCCATGGTTACATGGGCGCCATGACGGGTGCCGGGTTCCGGGATGACCGGAAGCGACGCGGCGGGGAGTCTGCGTTGCCCGCGCATGCGCCGCTATGATGGCCACGCGCATCGATGTGGCCATAGTAACACAGCCACTATGATGCGCGCTCACTACCGGAAATGACGTGGTGTCCTTGCGCTGTTTGCGCATTCGACAAGATTGTAGAAAGTTGAGAAAGGGTACAGTATCATTGGATAACAGGTATACATATAGCATAGTTTACATATTAAAAATCTATGTCTATATATCAGGAGGCAGACTCAGACAGTCTCAGGCCCAGTATGGATTTGACGTGATTGTAGAAAGTTGAGAAAGGGTACAGTATCACTGGATAGCAGATATATATAGCATAGTTTAAACATTAAAAATCTGCATGTATATTTCCGGAGTTCGACAAAGACACTCACAGCCTCAGTATGGATTAGACAAGAATCTAAAAAGTAGAAAAAGGGTTATGTATTCGAAACGTACACCAGTATACACTGTTGGGGTATTTTTCAATCTTCATATATATTTCTGTCTCAGTAAAACAGTCCAGACTCTCCGCAAGAGGAAACGAGATGGATACAAGTACAGACGGAAAGTCGAGTGATTACAGAAATTTTGGAATTACTAATCACGGGAAAAACTCCTGGGAGAATTCTCAGAGGCGATGCTGACCCTCAATTACTTTGTCTGTGGAGACAGCGAAAACAGTTCTTGTGAAGATAGGTTTGCTGTATCACAGTACCGTGGAACCCATCACCGTTACTCATCTCCATCAAATTGTGATCACAGGGAGAGATGTAGACATTGTCCTCACTGCCTATCATGATCTGTCAGGTAACTTTGGAGTGCAAAAGACAGAAGCCACAGGCCGTAGGTGATTCTATTGGATTGGCATGAGAGGACACATTTAAAAGTATGTGCAGGAATGTCACACGTCTCTGAGTCGGAAAACCGTGAAAGCTGATGATAAACCACCACTGCATCTCATTGTGAGTTGACATCCATAACAAATGGAAGCCATTGATCATCTGAAGATAGAGCCCAGCAGGACAGGGCATAGCTACGTCTTAACCATCATCTGTCATTTCACCAATTTTGTATTGGCAGTCCCAGTGAAATATTTAACAGGCCAGACTACACAGTGGTGGAGCAGGGAGAGGTAAGTATTGCAAGTGTCGCTGCCCTGAGCAAGCAGGGAGGGCCCACTCGTGGCCGGCGGTACTGGCACAGGGCCCCTCATAGTACGCCAGTGTGTCTGACGGTGGGTGTGCACCCCCACCATCAGAGACACTTGATTGTACTATGAGGGACCCTGTGCCAGTGCCGTTGCCCAAGAGTGGGCCCACCCACCTGTCCAGGGCAATGGCACTCGCACAGGTGCGTGCGCCAGGTGGTGACCCCGGCCTTGTGGGGGGAGGCAGCCCAGTTAGGGATGTGGAAAAAATGGCATATGTTGATGTTGGACATTCAGCAGCTGCAAATGGAGTAATTGGAGAAGTCCGCGGAAGAGGAGGACAAAAGCGAGCCATTTTTCTGGCAACCTACGTGTCAGTAGGGGAGGGTGGGACAAAATCCTTTGAAACCCATGCATGGTTCAATTTAATAAAGGTTAGATCATCAACATTTTGGGTCGACAGACGGGTCCTTTTTTCTGTCAGGATTGATCCAGCAGCACTGAAGACTCTTTCAGATACCACACTATCAGCAGGTCAAGCGAGCTCCTGTAAGGCATATTGTGCCAATTCAGGCTAGGTGTCAAGTTTACTGGCCCAATAGTCAAAGGGGAATGACCAGTGAGGGAGAACATCGATATGGGAGGAGAAGTAGTTTGTTACCATAGTTGACAACTGCTGTCTCTGTCACTTTCAATCGATGCAGTATTACCAGTCGTGTGAGTGGTAGAGTTGAGCGAAACTAGTCGAAAAATTTCAAAAGACGCCGACTTTTCGCAAAGTCGGGTTTCATGAAACGAAACCCGACCCTAGGATGAGGTCGGCCACGACGTCGGCGACTTAAGAGCCAAAGTCGCATTTCAAAAGTTTGTTTTGCGCTCTTTTTCAGCCAATCAGGATCCACAGACACTGTGGGCAACGTGATGACATAGGCAGGGGTCACCACCATCTTTCAGAAGGGCATGCAAGTGATTGGCTTGCTTTGGTGGGCGTCACAGGGGGTATAAAAGGGTGTGCACGCCGACCGCCATGTTACTCATGCTGATCTCAGAATAGGGAAAGCTGCTGCTGATGATGATTTTGTAGGGAGAGCGTTAGGCAGGGAAGAAGACACCAAAAACTGCTTCTGCTGCTAGCGATTTTGCCTGTACAACACACCAGTCACTGTGTGTGCAGTGCAAGTGGAGGCTATATTTTGCTGGATCAGCGGTGTTGGTTGCTAGGCTGCCTTCTAAGGCTTCCTGACGGCTGCATTGCTGTTTACCCACTGCTCTGCAAACTGCTTTTTTAAAAGCAATCCCAATTTTTTTTTTGTCCTGGTGAGGTACTGAGCGTGCATTTTTTCCCACCATACAGCGGTGCACACTCCTCACACAGTACCCTGTAATGGCTGTTATCACAGCCACAGTGAAGCTATCTGTGTGTCACTCTGTAAGAATAAGTCGAGGACATGTTCCATTCTTACAGACCTGCACCTTCTAGTTTTGTCTAGCTTTCAAACAGTTAAATATATTTGCTGTTTGATCACATTCAAAACTATAGAGAGACAGCGTGTGTCAGTCCGTATACTTAAAAAACACGGAGCTTGACAATTTTACGTACACCGGACAGCCGTGTACGTGCACGCTCCTCTCTCAGTACCGTGTAACGGCTGTTATCACGGCCACAGTAAAGCTATCTGTGTGTCGCTCTGTAAGGATAAGTCGAGGACATGTTCCGTTCTTACAGACCTGCACCTTCTAGTTTTGTCTAGTTTTCAAACAGTTAAATATATTTGCTGTTTGATCACATTCAAAACTATAGAGAGACAGCGTGTGTCAGTCCGTATACTTAAAAAACACGGAGCTTGACAATTTTACGTACACCGGACAGCCATGTACGTGCACACTCCTCACACAGTACCGTGTAACGGCTGTTATCACGGCCATAGTGTAGCTATCTGTGTGTCGCTCTGTAAGGATAAGTCGAGGACTTGTTCCGTTCTTACAGACCTACACTCTAGGGAGAATCCTATTCTGCCCAATTCTATATACACCTTGTAGTTTGTCATACACTAGCCAATTTCTGCCTGTGACATAGCGCTGTGATATTCATTGGGCCTCACACAATCCAAAAGTGTCCAGTGTCCACATGTGTGTGCTGAAATTCAAAATCTCCGTTATCCTCTAGTGACATTTTTCACACCTGCGACATCGAGCCTGTGACATAGCGCTGTGATATTCAGTGGGCCTCACACAATCCAAAAGTGTCCAGTGTCCAGAAGTGTGTGCAGAAATTCAAAATCTCCATTATCCTCTAGTGACATTTTTCACACCTGCGACATCAAGCCTGTGACATAGCGCTGTGATATTCAGTGGGCCTCACACAATCCAAAAGTGTCCAGTGTCCACAAGTGTGTGCAGAAATTCAAAATCTCTGTTATCCTCTAGTGACATTTTTCACACCTGCGACATCGAGCCTGTGACATAGCGCTGTGATATTCAGTGGGCCTCACACAATCCAAAAGTGTCCAGTGTCCACAAGTGTGTGCAGAAATTCAAAATCTCCGTTATCCTCTAGTGACATTTTTCACACCTGCGACATCGAGCCTGTGACATAGCACTGTGATATTCAGTGGGCCTCACACAATCCAAAAGTGTCCAGTGTCCACAAGTGTGTGCAGAAATTCAAAATCTCCGTTATCCTCTAGTGACATTTTTCACACCTGCGACATCGAGCCTGTGACATAGCGCTGTGATATTCAGTGGGCCTCACACAATCCAAAAGTGTCCAGTGTCCACAAGTGTGTGCAGAAATTCAAAATCTCCGTTATCCTCTAGTGACATTTTTCACACCTGCGACATCAAGCCTGTGACATAGCGCTGTGATAATCAGTGGGCCTCACACAATCCAAAAGTGTCCAGTGTCCAAAAGTGTGTGCAGAAATTCAAAATCTCCGTTATCCTCTAGTGACATTTTTCACACCTGCGACATCGAGCCTGTGACATAGCGCTGTGATATTCAGTGGGCCTCACACAATCCAAAAGTGTCCAGTGTCCACAAGTGTGTGCAGAAATTCAAAATCTCCCCTGTCCTATAGACACCTTGTACCTTGTTTTACATTACTATATAGTTTGTTGGATTTTGTCTACATTTCTACCAAAAATGAGGAAGGCTGGTGGAAGAGGCCGTGGAATTGGGCGGGGGTTGGCAGCTGGTAATGATGGTGTTGGTGGTGGATCTGATGGTAGTGGCAAAAGCAAAATAAGACCGAATGCAGGTGGTGTTGAGCCTGCGTCATCGTCTCGTCATCGTCTCGCTCCACAAGGCCTCGAAGGCTTAGTTTTCTAGGAGTTGGTAAACCGCTTTTAAAGCCAGAGCTTCAAGAAAAAGTTTTGGCTTACATTGCTGACTCAGCCTCCAGCTCTATCGCGTCCTCTTCTGAAGTTGTAAAAAATAAAAGCACCGAGTCGTCATTGGAGGCTCATCTTCATGAACCACACCTTTCCTTGTGTCCTTCACCCCAACCAAGATTGAAGGATGACGCAGGCCATACTAATGATTACTCCATGGAGCTGTTTTCACATACCATGCCTGGATTATCAAGTGAAATGGTGAATTACCCAGGCCAAGATGAATCTGACATGGAGTGCACTGATGCACAGCCACTGATAGATCATTCTGCTGGTACATTCACTCAGAGCACTACATTGTCCTCGCAGTGTACAGAGCCAGATTCTGACCCTGATGAGACTAAGGTGCCCCTTCCCGCACACTATACCACCATACACGGTGACACAGAGGAAGGTGCACATGACATTGAAGAGGAGGTGATGGATGACCCAGTTGTTGACCCAGATTGGCATCCATTGGGGGAAGAGGGTGCTGCTTCCAATAGCTCAGATGAGGAGGAGGAGCATCCTCAGTAGACATAGACATCGCAACAGCTGTTATCTGGCAGGCCCGGAGCACTCCAAAGACAGGTTCCAAAAATCAAAAGAGTTGCTGGACAGCTTGTCCAGAGGGTTAAAATATCCCTGCGTGCTAGGCCGTAAAATGTCTGCCAAAGTAGGAAGAGTGCAGTGTGGCACTTTTTTGAACTGTAAGAAGTGCGCAAAGACCTTTAGCCGAGGGAAAAATCTGAAAAATTTGAATACCAGTTGCATGCTTAGACATTTAACCAGCATGCACTTGCAAGCGTGGACACAACACCAAACCTCAAGTACCACATGTGCAACTGATCACAAAGAAGGTAGTCAGCAACGCTACATTGTTTCCCCCACTGTGAGCCCACCGGTTAGCACAGCAGCAAATGTTGAGGTGTCGTTGCAAGGCCACAGCAGTCAGGGAATCCCACTGTTATATCAACGAAAGACTGAATCTAGGCCATCAGAAAGAACACCAACTCCATCACCATCATCAACCCTCTCTCAGTCTGCCCTGTCCACCGCTACTTCCACCATATGCAGCTCTCAAGTCCAGCTCACCCTCCCAGACACTATGAGTAGGTCAAGAAAGTACTCAGTCTCTCATCCGCGTACACTGGGTTTGAACGCCCACATTGCCAAACTAATCTCGTTTGAGATGATGCCCTTTCGGTTGGTGGAAAGCACAGCTTTCCGCGAACTCATGGCCTATGCAGTACCACGCTATGACCTACCCAGTCGCCACTTCTTCTCTCGCAAAGCCATCCCAGCCCTCCACCATCATGTGAAAGACCGCATTGTCCATGCACTCAAGCAGTCAGTGAGTGGAAAGGTGCACCTCACAACTGATGCATGGTCCAGTCGGCATGGCCAGGGCCGTTACGTGTCCATCACTGCGCACTGGGTTAATGTGGCGGATGCAGGGTCCACAGGGGACAGCGGTGGTGGGACAGTGCTGCCTAGCCCACAGTATAGGAAACAGTTGGCTGTAGGCGTTTGACCCTCCTCCTCCTCCAGAAGCAAAAACTTGTCCACAGAGCGCAGTCGTATGAGCACTCCATCTGCAGCTGCCACTGTTGCACACGAGGTGTCCCCCTATCGAGCAGCTAGTGGAAAGCTTCAGCAGGCTGTGTTGCAGATGATGTGTTTGGGCGACAGACACACTGCCGAGGTGCTGGCCCAGTACTTTCAGCGACAAACTGAGTCATGGCTGGGCAGTGTACATCTTGAGGCAGGCAAGGTAGTTAGTGATAACGGCCGTAATTTTGTGGCAGCCATAGCCCTTTCAAAACTCAGCCACATACCTTGCTTGGCTCACACCTTGAACCTGGTGGTGCAGTGCTTCTTTAATAATTATCCGGAGTTAACAGCCCTGCTCCAGAAGGTGCGAAGACTGTGCGCGCACATCCGCTGGTCGCCTGTACACTCCATTCGTATGCAGAAGCTGCAGCGATTGCTCCACCTTCCCAACCACCGCCTCATTATTGACATTGCAACAAGGTGGAACTCCACCCTGCACATGGTTGAGCGGCTGTGCGAGCAGAGGCAGGCCATAATGCATTTGTGGGAGGATACACGGCCAGGCACTTTGAGAGCAGACATGGAGTTGACAGGTGAGCAGTGGTCGAAGCTGAAAGACCTCTGTAAAGTCCTTCACTTGCATTACTACTTGGGCTTCCCCATAATGTCCTGCAGCTAATATTTCAGATTATCATACCTTGATACCTGGGCCATCACAGATTAGCGGCTACCGGTGGGGCACAGTTTGTGAAGCACAGTTATTTTCCATCTCCAAAGTCACTTGGCAAACTTCTGCAGAATGTAAGCGCTTATGATTAGCGGGAATCTCTTTCACTGTTGCCTGTAAAGTGTAATCTATTATGGTCAGCAAAGTTCTCTTTCTCTCTCTCTCCTCTCCTTCAGGCATGTTTTACAAGTAGTTACAAGCTCTCTAGCACTGAGATTCAGTCAAATTTATTCATCATGCCCTAAATTTTTGGAGTCTGCGACTCTGAATTTCAAAAGAATGCTAGTAGTAATGCTAAAATTTAAAGTCTAAAATTTACATCGCTTCTTGTTTTTTCAGGCCCACTGATATGTAGTTTGCGTTAGGAAAGCATCGGCACCCCTGCCAGAGCCCTCTTCCTCCTCTTGGCAGGGATGCTAGCGTGTTCACTTACCCTTCCGTGCTGCTCTGGTTTCCGCAGCATCTGCTTCCTCCCAGGACTTGCTCACTGTATGCAGATCTCCTGGGAGTATGCTTAGTAAACATGTGTGCTTCCTGCTTCTTAAATGGACAGCTTATGAAAATGTCCCCAGCCACATGCGTCTAAGTAATAAGGTTCCTGTACCCGTGCTCCCTCATTCTGATCCTGTCCACCCTGTCTGTACCTGATCCGTTCCTGCCCATACCAAGTCCTAATCACGACCTTCCTGGTTCTCACCTGTTACTGCCACCATCATCTGTCTAGTTTGAGTCAGGTCCAATGTTCTGGTACCTGCCCCATTTACTCCTGTCTTCCAGTTTCCGTCCTGTCTACAAGCCATGCAGTATCCATCCTCCTGCTATCCAGTTCCTGGCCATCCTTGTTAGTAGCGGCGGAACGCACTAAATAAAAAAGATAATAAAGTGCGTTCGCCGCTCAGGGTCCACCGTGCAGTAGGAGTTACAACCGCTGCTGAGTGATGGCAGGAGCAATATGGCGGTATAATGCGCACGGGTTCAACTTCACCCGTAGTGCGCAGAGCGGGCTCTGTTCACACACAGAGATGCCGCAACACAAAAACACAAAGAACACTGAACCTGTTAGGCCTCTTTCACACATCAGTTTTTTGCCTTCAGGCGCGATCCGGCTTTTTTTTGTAAAACCGGATCCGGCAAAATGCAATGCCGGATCCAGTTTTTCCCCATTGACTTGCATTAGCGCCGGATCATGCCGGATGGCATTGCGTTTCATCCGTTTTTTGCCGGATCCGGCAACTTGTCTCACTCCTGCGTCTGGAAAAAACGGCTACTGTAACGTTTTTTGTCTCCGGCGAAAAAGCCGGAAGCGCCGGATCCGGCGCTTCCAGCTTTTTGCTACAATGAAAGTCTATGGGCGCCGGAATGCGCCGGATCCAGAAAAAGACGGATCCAGCCACCGGATCCGTTTTTTTAAAGTCTGCGCATGCTCAGATCCAATTGGCCAGCCCCCAGGAACAGAGACGGATCCAGCAAAAAAACGGATCCGTTTCTACAGTTCTCCAAAATTTATGCCGGATCCGTTTTTTCTAAAAATAGCCTGATCCTGCCTGACGGCAAAAAACTGATGTGTGAAAGTAGCCTTAGTGTCACAGAGTTCAGTTAAAATGCACACTCGGTATCTGGTCACAGGAGCAGGCCCTAAGACAGAGAAGCTGAATCCTTCTAGACCTACCGTGTGTGCGGCGTCGCTACTGCGGGCGCCAAGGGGGGCTGCAACTGCAGTGCAGTGTAGGACACTGCTGCTCGACGACAAGGCTGGAAGGCAAGCGCGATGTCGGACGCTAGCGTAGCGGTGCGGTGAGCACAGTGGCTTAAGGCTTGCCACTGACTGGCGCTGACTACTAAACTAATTCCCTATCACCATGCGTAATATCAGAGGGAAAGGGTTTCAAATGAGTCAGTCACCAGAGTCATACATCAGTCACTATTCACACATAGCAGTATAGTCTATACTAGTGCATGACGGAATGGCCATGTGCACTTTTTATAGCCATGCGGGACCTTCCAGATCTCCGAGATGGACCAATGAGATCTGGAACAGGAACTGAGCACATGACTCCCGATCTCCAATGGGAGACCGTCTTGTGAGCATGCCCAGTAGGAGCACAGAGGGACTTAGTCTCTGGAGCGGTCTGCTGCAAAGTAATCTCCTCTGTAGTAGAAAGACAGCAGGAGACCGCAGAATGTGAGGCTCTAGATTCCTGCAGAGCAGACGCAGAGACCTGACGCCTAACAATCCTGACTCTCTGAGTCAATCCCTGCTTCCCTACATCCATTATGGGGTAAGCTGCTGTGGCTATGGTGTTTGTCCTAGAGTGGTACCTGGTATCCACCTGGGTCCAAGTCTAACCACACCATCAGGGGCTCTAGTGAAGAACCAGGTGGTAATAATAATAATAATAATAATAATAATAATAATAATAATAATAATTTTATTTCTATAGTGCTGACATATTCCACAGCACTTTACATTTTAGAGGGGACTTGTACAGACAATAGACATTACAGCATAACAATAAACACATAGATCAAAGCAGATACCAAGAGGAATGAGGGCTCTGCTCTCAAGCTTACAATCTATGAGGGAAAGGGGAGACACAAAAGATAGATGGTATCAATTGCACTCATTGTACGGACCAGTCAGAGTGTAAGGTGGTAACTTAATTACACCCCTCCAGGCTCTTCTTGGACCATGGCAAAGTTATTCCACAACTAGTGTTGAGCATTCCGATACCGCAAGTATCGGGTATCGGCCGATACTTGCTGTATCGGAATTCCGATACCGACTTCCGATATTTTTTCAATATCGGAAGTCGGCATCGGAATCGGAAGTTCAAAGTTGATTGACAGCCTGACGTCATCATGATGCGCGGTGTGTGCGCATCATGATGCGCCGTCATTTCGGGCCTTCCGGGGGTCTCTGCCGGCCTGCCGGGGGGCTGTGCCGGCCTGCCGGGGGGCTGTGTGGACTGCCCGGGGTCTGTACCGGCCTGCCGGGGGGCTGTGCCGGCCTGCCGGTGGTCTGTGCACCTTGTGGGGGTCTGTACCGGCCTGCCGGGGGGCTGTGCCGGCCTGCCGGGGGGCTGTGCTGATGTCCGGGGGTCTGTGCAAGCATCGTCCGATGGGACTACAAGTCCCATCTGGCGATGCCTGCTACCATGACAGTGATTGACACATTAGCCAATGATGGGACAGTAGTAGTCCCATCATCCGGCTAATGTGTTAAATGTTAAAAAAAAAAAAAAAAAAAATACTACATACATACTACATACATACTACATGCATGCTACATACATACTACATGCTACATACATGCTACATACATACTACATACATACTACATACATACTACATACATACTACATACATAACACATATATACTACATACATACTACATACATACTACATGCATGCTACATACATACTACATGCTACATACATACTACATATATACTACATGCATGCTACATAAATACTACATGCTACATACATACTACATATATACTACATACATACTACATGCATGCTACATACATACTACATGCTACATACATACTACATATATACTACATGCATGCTACATACATACTACATGCTACATACATACTACATATATACTACATACATACTACATGCATGCTACATACATACTACATGCTACATACATACTACATATATACTACATGCATGCTACATACATACTACATGCTACATACATACTACATATATACTACATACATACTACATGCATGCTACATACATACTACATGCTACATACATACTACATATATACTACATGCATGCTACATACATACTACATGCTACATACATACTACATATATACTACATGCATGCTACATACATACTGCATGCTACATGCATGCTACATACATACTACATACATACTACATACATACCACATATATACTACATATATACTACATACATACTACATACAATACATTCATACAATACATACATAGACATACAGTACATATAACATAGAGTAACATACTTACCAATACTTGTCACATTGTTCCCCGAAGCCATTGTCTTTTACGGAATAAATATTAACATAACAAACCACAAAAATACTCACCCACGATCCGAAGCAGTCCACGAGTGTGTCCCACGACGATCTTGGGTAGAGAACTGCAGCATCAGCTGTTGCTGCCGTTCTCTACGGGCTGCAGGAATCCAAAGACGGAAGGTAGGTATCCTTCCGCACTGTATTCCTCCGCCACTTAAAAAAAAAAAAGTCCCTAGTCTCACTTTATGTCATTGCTGTGTGGGAATTTCCCACATAGCAATGGCATAAAGTGAGACTAGGGACTTTTTTTTTTTAAGTGGCGGAGGAATACAGTGCGGAAGGATACCTACCTTCCGTCATTGGATTCCTGCAGCCCGTAGAGAACGGCAGCAACAGCTGATGCTGCAGTTCTCTACCCAAGATCGTCGTGGGACACACTCGTGGACTGCTTCGGATCGTGGGTGAGTATTTTTGTGGTTTGTTATGTTAATAATTATTCCGTAAAAGACAATGGCTTCGGGGAACAATGTGACAAGTATTGGTAAGTATGTTACTCTATGTTATATGTACTGTATGTCTATGTATGTATTGTATGAATGTATTGTATGTAGTATGTATGTAGTATATATGTAGTATATATGTGGTATGTATGTAGTATGTATGTAGTATGTATGTAGCATGCATGTAGCATGCAGTATGTATGTAGCATGCATGTAGTATATATGTAGTATGTATGTAGCATGCATGTAGTATATATGTAGTTTGTATGTAGCATGTAGTATGTATGTAGCATGCATGTAGTATGTATGTAGTATATATGTAGTATGTATGTAGCATGTAGTATGTATGTAGCATGCATGTAGTATATATGTAGTATGTATGTTGCATGTAGTATATATGTAGTATGTATGTAGCATGTAGTATGTATGTAGTATGTATGTAGTATGTATGTGGTATGTATGTAGCATGTAGCATGCATGTAGTATGTATGTAGTATATATGGTATGTATGTAGCATGTAGTATGTATGTAGCATGCAGTATGTATGTAGCATGCATGTAGTATATATGTAGTATGTATGTAGCATATATGTAGTATGTATGTAGTATGTATGTAGCATGCATGTAGTATATATGTAGTATGTATGTAGCATGTAGTATATATGTAGTGTGCATGTTGCATGCATGTAGTATATATGTAGTATGTATGTAGCATGCATGTAGTATATATGTAGTATGTATGTAGCATGTAGTATATATGTAGTATGCATGTTGCATGCATGTAGTATATATGTAGTATGTATGTTGCATGTAGTATATATGTAGTATGTATGTTGCATGTAGTATATATGTAGTATGAATGTAGCATGTATGTAGTATGAATGTAGCATGTATGTAGTATGCATGTTGTATGTATGTAGCATGTAATTTTTTTTTTTTTTTTTTTTACATTCAACACATTAGCCGGATGATGGGACTACTACTGTCCCATCATTGGCTAATGTGTCAATCACTGTCATGGTAGCAGGCATCGCCCGATGGGACTTGTAGTCGCATCGGACGATGCCTGCACAGACCCCCGAAGCCTGCACAGCCCCCCGGCAGGCCGGCACAGCCCCCCGGAGCCTGCACAGCCCCCCGGCAGGCCGGCACAGCCCCCCGGCAGGCCGGCACAGCCCCCGGCAGGCCGGCACAGCCCACCGGAGCCTGCACAGCCCCCCGGCAGGCCGGCACAGACCACCGGAGCCTTCACAGACCCCTGGCAGGCCGGCACAGCCCCCCGAAAGGCCCGTACAGACCCCAGAGAGGCTGTACAAGGGAAAAACAGGATTTTTCTTATTCCGATACCGGAAGTCCCATAGACTTAAATGGGACTTCCGGTATCGGAATCGGCGATACCGATACTTTTTTTTAAGATCGGCCGATCCATTCCGATCCGATACTTTGAAGTATCGGACGGTATCGCTCAACTCTATCCACAACCACTTATGTAACAGTTTGAAGCCTGATTCAAGTTTCAAACTTTTCTTTTGTGGTAGTACCTCTTCCTGTAATTTAGGCTGGATTTGAGGTCTGTATGTTTTCAAGGTACTGCTGTCTTCAGTTGCTTTTATGCATCAGCTCAGCTTCAGTATATTTTTTATTACCACATCACGTGCCTTCTTTCTTTTCTATAGCCTATCTTCGGTTATTAGCAAATATTTCAGCATATAAAGATAAAAATTTAAAATCTTCTTTATTTCATTGGTGCGGCAATCCTAAAATCTAGAAAATTCACAGTCACTTAAGTGGCCACCCACAAGTTTGTGTAAAAAAATAAAGTTCAGCTTTTCTGTTTGTCCTTCCTATCTATATACAAGTGCTTCTCACAAAATTGGAATATGATCAAAAAGTTAATTTATTTCTGTTCTTCATTACAAAAAGTGAATCTCATATATTATATAGAGTCATTAAAAACAGAGTGATCTATTTCAAGTATTAATTTCTGTTAATGATGATTATGGCTTACAGTCAATGAAAACCCAAATGTCATTATCTCAGTAAATTAGAATATTTTATAACACCAGATTGAAAAATGATTTTAAAATCTGAAATGTTGGCCTACTGAAAAGGATGTTCAGTAAATGCACTCAATACTTGGTCGGGGCTCCTTTTACTTAGTGACATAGTAGCATAGTATTTAAGGTTGAAGGAAGACTTTAAGTCCATCTAGTTCAACCCATATCCTAACATGTTGATCCAGAGGAAGGCCAAAAAACCCATGCATCAAACAGTAAGCTTCACATTGGGGAAAACAATTCCTTCCCGACTCCACATATGGCAATCAGACTAGTTCCCTGGATCAACGCCCTATTAATGAATCTAGTATATATAACCTGTAATATTATACTTTTCAAGAAAAGCATCCAGACCATTCTTAAAATTTAATGGCGAATGACTCATTACTAGTGTTGAGCATTCCGATACCGCAAGTATCGGGTATCGGCCAATACTTGCTGTATCGGAATTCCGATACCGACTTCCGATATTTTTTCAATATCGGAAGTCGGCAACGGAATCGGAAGTTCAAAGTTGATTGACAGCCTGACGTCATCATGATGCGCGGTGTGTGCGCATCATGATGCGCCGTCATTTCGGGCCTTCCGGGGGTCTCTGCCGGCCTGCCGGGGGGCTGTGCCGGCCTGCCGGGGGGCTGTGTGGACTGCCCGGGGTCTGTACCGGCCTGCCGGGGGGCTGTGCCGGCCTGCCGGTGGTCTGTGCACCCTGTGGGGGTCTGTACCGGCCTGCCGGGGGCTGTGCCGGCCTGCCGGTGGTCTGTGCACCCTGTGGGGGTCTGTACCGGCCTGCCGGGGGGCTGTGCCGGCCTGCCGGGGGGCTGTGCTGATGTCCGGGGGTCTGTGCAAGCATCGTCCGATGGGACTACAAGTCCCATCTGGCGATGCCTGCTACCATGACAGTGATTGACACATTAGCCAATGATGGGACAGTAGTAGTCCCATCATCCGGCTAATGTGTTAAATGTTAAAAAAAAAAAAAAAAAATACTACATACATACTACATGCATGCTACATACATACTACATGCTACATACATACTACATACATACTACATACATACTACATACATACCACATATATACTACATACATAACACATATATACTACATACATACTACATACATACTACATACATACTACATACATACTACATGCTACATACATACTACATACATACTACATGCTACATACATACTACATGCTACATACATACTACATATATACTACATGCATGCTACATACATACTACATGCTACATACATACTACATATATACTACATACATACTACATACATACTACATGCATGCTACATACATACTACATGCTACATACATACTACATATATACTACATGCATGCTACATACATACTACATGCTACATACATACTACATATATACTACATACATACTACATACATACTACATGCTACATACATACCACATATATACTACATACATACTACATACAATACATTCATACAATACATACATAGACATACAGTACATATAACATAGAGTAACATACTTACCAATACTTGTCACATTGTTCCCCGAAGCCATTGTCTTTTACGGAATAAATATTAACATAACAAACCACAAAAATACTCACCCACGAACCGAAGCAGTCCACGAGTGTGTCCCACGACGATCTTGGGTAGAGAACTGCAGCATCAGCTGTTGCTGCCATTCTCTACGGGCTGCAGGAATCCAATGACGGAAGGTAGGTATCCTTCCGCACTGTATTCCTCCGCCACTTAAAAAAAAAAAGTCCCTAGTCTCACTTTATGCCATTGCTGCGTGGGAATTTCCCACACAGCAATGGCATAAAGTGAGACTAGGGACTTTTTTTTTTTTAAGTGGCGGAGGAATACAGTGCGGAAGGATACCTACCTTCCGTCATTGGATTCCTGCAGCCCGTAGAGAACGGCAGCAACAGCTGATGCTGCAGTTCTCTACCCAAGATCGTCGTGGGACACACTCGTGGACTGCTTCGGATCGTGGGTGAGTATTTTTGTGGTTTGTTATGTTAATATTTATTCCGTAAAAGACAATGGCTTCGGGGAACAATGTGACAAGTATTGGTAAGTATGTTACTCTATGTTATATGTACTGTATGTCTATGTATGTATTGTATGAATGTATTGTATGTAGTATGTATGTAGTATATATGTGGTATGTATGTAGCATGTAGTATGTATGTAGCATGCATGTAGTATATATGTAGTATGTATGTAGCATGTAGTATGTATGTAGTATGTATGTAGTATGTATGTGGTATGTATGTAGTATATATGTAGTATGTATGTAGCATGTAGTATGTATGTAGCATGCATGTAGTATATATGTAGTATGTATGTAGCATGTAGTATGTATGTAGCATGCATGTAGTATGTATGTAGTATGTATGTAGTATATATGTAGTATGTATGTAGCATGTAGTATGTATGTAGCATGCATGTAGTATATATGTAGTATGTATGTAGCATGTAGTATGTATGTAGTATGTATGTAGTATGTATGTGGTATGTATGTAGTATATATGTAGTATGTATGTAGCATGTAGTATGTATGTAGCATGCATGTAGTATATATGTAGTATGTATGTAGCATGTAGTATGTATGTAGCATATATGTAGTATGTATGTAGTATGTATGTAGCATGCATGTAGTATATATGTAGTATGTATGTAGCATATATGTAGTATGTATGTAGCATGTAGTATATATGTAGTATGCATGTTGCATGCATGTAGTATATATGTAGTATGTATGTTGCATGTAGTATATATGTAGTATGAATGTAGCATGTATGTAGTATGTAGTATGAATGTAGCATGTATGTAGTATGCATGTTGTATGTATGTAGCATGTAATTTTTTTTTTTTTTTTTTTTTTACATTCAACACATTAGCCGGATGATGGGACTACTACTGTCCCATCATTGGCTAATGTGTCAATCACTGTCATGGTAGCAGGCATCGCCCGATGGGACTTGTAGTCCCATCGGACGATGCCTGCACAGACCCCCGAAGCCTGCACAGCCCCCCGGCAGGCCGGCACAGCCCCCCGGAGCCTGCACAGCCCCCCGGCAGGCCGGCACAGCCCCCCGGCAGGCCGGCACAGCCCACCGGAGCCTGCACAGCCCCCCTGGCAGGCCGGCACAGCCCCCCGGCAGGCCGGCACAGACCACCGGAGCCTGCACAGCCCCCCGGCAGGCCGGCACAGACCACCAGAGCCTGCACAGCCCCCCTGGCAGGCCGGCACAGCCCCCCGAAAGGCCCGTACAGACCCCAGAGAGGCTGTACAAGGGAAAAACAGGATTTTTCTTATTCCGATACCGGAAGTCCCATAGACTTGAATGGGACTTCCGGTATCGGAATCGGCGATACCGATACTTTTTTTTAAGATCGGCCGATCCATTCCGATCCGATACTTTGAAGTATCGGATGGTATCGCTCAACTCTACTCATTACAACATCATATTGCAGAGAGTTCCATAGTCTCACTACTCTTACAGTAAAAAATCTGCGTCTATGATTATGCTTAAACCCTCTTTCCTCCAGACGTAGAGAACTCCCTGTTGTCCCCGTCACAGGTCTAAGAGTAAAAATATCATTATAAAAGTCTTTGTACTGTCCCCGCATCTATTTATACATTGTAATAAGATCACCCCTTAGCCTTCGTTTTTTCAAACGAAATGACCCTAAGGCCGGGGTCACACTAACCGACGCAAAATACGGTCCGTAGTTTACATGCGTAATACGGATGAATGACCCCTAAATAGTGCTCCGTATGTCATCCGTAAGCAAGGTGTGGTCACGTATTTTGCGCATGTCAGCATCCGTATGTAATCCGTATGGAATCCGTATTGCGAGATTTTCTTGCAGGCTTGGAAAATGGACATTTAACGGTTTTGAGGCCTGCTAACTATTTAAATCATTAGCCTGCACCCTATTTATTGCCTCAGGAACAGGTGGCTGCCTCCATTCTCTCCATTTGTGACCTTGCCTTCACTAGGTGTGTTGGTGTTGTATGTGCAACATGGCAGACAGTCTGAGTTTCAACACAACTGAGCAGGTTCTCTTCAACTGGCTTTTGTCACGCCGCTTTGGTCAACCATACCCAGTGATAGTGGATCCGTGGAGGAGGAGACGCATGTGGGTACATCCACTTTTGAGGCAACGACTCACAAGACGTCATTTTCACCGCCTCTATTCTTCTCTGCGGGAGCATCCTGCAAAATTCTACCAATACTGTCGCATGAGCCTTGCAACATTTGATCGACTCTTGGAGACAGTGCGCCCTGGGATAACCTTTCAGGACACAAGGACGCGCAAAGCTATATCTGCAGAGGAGCGACTTCTACTCACATTACGGTATGTACTACACAACCACATTATCTATGTTCATGATGTGTTGGCCAAAGAATGTATTTATTGCTTCATGGACTAATTTTAATGCCCTCATCTTATTCCAGATATGTTGAAACTTACAGACCAGAATGTTATGTGTAATATGTACTAAATATCACTTAGTCATTGTGTGACCAAATATGTGTGTGTTAGTAGATCTGAAATCCTAACAAGTTTGGTATGTATGTACCTGTTTTTTGGTTGATTTTTGCATTCTAAAATGTTCCTTTTCTGTTGTTCTTCAGCTTCCTGTCCAGTGGCCTGTCTTATGCCGCCCTCCACCATGAGTTTCTGATTGGAAGATCTAACATTTCTGGCATAGTCAGGTCGACATGTAGTGAAATATGGTCAAGACTACATCAACTCGTCATGCCCGAGCCCAGGATGGAAGATTGGTTGAGGATATCAAGGGACTTTGAGGAGGACTGCCAGTTTCCTAATTGTATTGGGGCCCTTGATGGCAAACATATCCGGGTGCGTAAGCCGCTGAACTCTGGCTCCCAATTCTTCAATTATAAACAATACTTTTCTGTTGTATTGTTGGCTCTGGTCGACCCTCCATACAAGTTTATAATTGTTGACATTTTTAGATTTTTTAACTTGCGCCTACCACGTGCTCGGCGACTGGTGGAGTGTTCCTTTGGCATTCTTTGTGCAAAATGGAGGATACTCCAGTCTGCCATTCAGCTGAGTGAACAAAATGTTAATGAAGTAGTTAAAGCCTGTGTGGTTCTTCATAACTTCACCAGGATACATGATTGTTCCTCCTCTGCTGGTGTTGTGCGTGGGTTGGACAATGTGTGTAGGGCGAGACTACCTATCAACCCTCAACGTAGACCGCTCTCTGGCCTCAAAGTGCGTGATATTTTCACAAATTACTTTATGTCACCTGAGGGGGAAACTTCTTGGCAAGAGTATGCTGTGTCTATGTTATAATATTTTGGTTTCTGTGTGTCTAAATATATATATTTCTTCCCCTTCTGATTCTATGACTGTTGAATTGCATTGGTAAGCGCATGTTAGAATGCTGACATGGTTTTTTAAAATTGAGACAGAGACGTAAAATGTAGTAGACAAATGTTTACTTTTGCCTTTTTTTTTGTTTTTTTTAAAGCAAAACATATTCTTGCCATATCAGAAATGTAGCAATGGGCCAAACTGGCCTTTTTGCAGATGTGAACATTGTGTGACAATAAAATTTTCACACCTAGAAAGCAACAAAAATAACATTAGGCAATAACAAAAAGGAAATATTATAAATTTTGGTACATTGGGGGAGGAGAAGGCGGAAGACCAGCCTGTGTTTGCTGCTGGCTACTTTGCCCAACTTGCCCATCGCCCTGTGTGGGGGCACACTGTTGCCCATGATGTGGGTAGTGTACTGCCTCCTGGAATTGTGCTTGGTACTGGCCAGAGTGATAATGAACCGGGGCATCTTGTTGGGTTGGGTAGGCCCGTGTCTCATACCCACCAATATAGCCATGTTGTCCCCAACCAGGTTGGGACCAGCCTCCAACACTGGGTGGGAAAAAGTGGCCATATTGGTGAGGTTGGCTAGAGCCAGACATATGTGGCTGCTGTTGTAAAGGTTGGGTAGGGGGAGGAAGGGGGTGAGGTGTAGGCCCACGTATTTGAGGATCCTCAGAGCCTGCTTGAGCAAGCATGTGTGTGGGTGGTCTAAGGCGCATTAGAATTCTGGGTGAAAGCTGCCACCTCTCCAGATATTCAAATAACTCATATGGGGTATTGCCGTGTGTGTTTGCATCAAGCAGGATCTGAAAACATCCTCGAATACGGAGCCTCACCTCACGGGAAAGGGCACGAAGATAAAGGGCCAGGCTGCGTGAGTATGCCTCCTCGCCATCATCATTATTCACTCTAGACAGATAGTTGAGGACCCCTGTGTCCACATTGGTACGGGTATCTTGGGCAGGGATATGGCGCCTTCTTCTTCCTCGCCGGGATGGTCCAGTAGGCTGTGGGGAGCCCCGGATCTGGGCAGTTGGGCTGCTGCTCATGTTGCCCTGCTCCTCCTGTATGGCTGATGGTGCAGCAGCAGATGGTCCTGGTTGTGGATGTGGTCCTGGTGGTGGAGTTTGTGGCGCAGGCACTGGGATTCTTCACCCATGCTTCTTGTAGGGGGAGAAGATGGGCCAGCCACCTCATCCCCTACAGGATCAATGATGGGCTCTGTATCTGAGCCAGTTCCTCTCTCCGTAAGGTTGGACTGAGTTCTGTTATGAAATAGAACAGAGCCAAAAATAAATCAATATTTTTGGCCCTGTAAAATATCTGTGTAATGTGGTGTGAGGTATCTACTTACGGCCTCAGATCCAGAATAAGGGCGAGGAAGGAGAGGCGGTCATAATAAATATATTTTCTCTTTGTGTGGCCCGCATCACCACTCCTGGACCGCTGCTGACGTTCCCGCCTGTATTGGTCGCGGACGCTGCGCCAGCGTCTCATCCACCTTCCAATGTGACAGGAAATATTCTCAATTTCACATATTTGATAGGTCAAATTTGCTACCAGTAGCCTAGGCATGTGGCCTTCTGGGGTGTGCTTTCTACCCAGGGAGGCATATCTAATTGGGCCATCCAGGCCAGATACACAGGGTCACAATAGTTCATGTATCAAGTACTTAATAACTTGGTTGGCTAGGAGGATGAGGAGCTTGTGGCCTGTGCCAAATGATGGCAATGTAAAACCATGGGTCACATCAAAATCTACCCGCCTCATGAGGAAAAAAGTACAAGCACAGGAAGGGGGGGGGCTGATTCTATATGCATTTTTTGATGTGAGGTATTTTTAAACAGTTTTTGGGTTGTACTTACTCAGTTGCTGCTACTCCTGACGTGGCCGATCACCAAAATCATGGAACATCTGGCGTCATATGCGCCTCCATGACGCCTCCTTTCTTGCCCGGTTGGTATAATGGGCATCACATTGGTCCCAGAGTTCTGGCCGCTCCTGCACTAACACAATCAACATCTCCACATTCAGAAAATATGGCGCCATGACGCTGATGTACTCCGTGGAGGCGTACTTCCTCGATGTCTGGAGCGCTTTTTGAGCTCATTTGCATGTCTAAGCTTCCTGATGATGGATTGGCCCATTTCCTGTCACCAGCCAAAAGACCTGCGTATTTCTCGCAAGTCACACGTGTGGTCCTTGTGTAATCCGTATTTTTTGCGCACCCATAGACTTGCACTGGCATACTACGGGCGTAGTACGCTGACAATCGCAGCATGCTGCGATTGGCACGGTCCGTAGAATACGGGCGAGAATTATACGGCTGTTGGGAGCTGACCCATAGAGAATCATTTGTCCGTGTGTAATGCGTGCTTTTAACGCCTCAAACTCGTCCGTATTCCTCTCTAATGTGACCCCGGCCTAAGTGTAATAATCTGTCCTGGTATTTTGATGATATTCTAATTTTGTGAGAAGCACCTGTGTATTTTTGCAAAAATTTACACAGACAGTAGCATAGCTACCAGGGGACAGAGGGTGGAGCTGTCCCGTGCCCCATGCTCCGAGGGACTCACCCAGTTACCTTAATTTTAGCTGTATCAGCATGCGCAGTGCGCCTATACATTTAAACTCTGTGGCAGAGCAGGGAGACACGGTTTCTCTCTGTCTCTCTCTCTGTCTCTGTCTCTCTCTGTCTATATATATATCTAATATATAAAGCTCAAAGTGTGTATGTATGTATGTGTGTATGTATGTGTGTACGTCCGGGATAGGCATCTCCCTCCGTCGCAGCTACAGCCACAAAATTTGGCACAGTCACACGTCTGGACCCCGAGAGCGTCCTAAGCTATGTTGTGAGGCGAAATTTTAACCCCGCACGTTCCAATTCACCAAACAATTTTGCCTCTATCTACATACTGGGGAAAAAGTGTGTGCGTGTCAAGCCCCACCCCTCATGATGTCATAATGCCCCTATTTGCATAATGGAGAAACAGTGTGTGCGTATCAAGCCCCGCCCCTCATTATGTCACAATGGTTGCCATGGCGACGCTGATGTCATCATAGGTTGCAAGCCCTGCCGCCGCTCATTATGATGTCATAATGGTTGACTATGGGATGGAGGATATAGAATCATAGAATCGTAGAGTTGGAAGGGACCTCCTGGGCCATCTAGTCCAACCCCCTGCTCAAAGCAGGATTCGCTAAATCATCCCAGTCAGATGTCTGTCCAGCCTCTGTTTGAAGACTTCCATTGAAGGAGAACTCACCACTTCTCGTGGCAGCTTGTTCCACTCATTGATCACTCTAACTGTCAAAAAGTTTTTTCTAATATCTAATCTGTGTCTCCTCCCATTCAGTTTCATCCCATTGCTTCTAGTCTTTCCTTGTGCAAATGAGAATAAAGTTGATCCTTCTACAATGTGACAGCCCTTTAGATATTTGTAGACAGCTATTAAGTCTCCTCTCAGTCTTCTCTTTTGCAAACTAAACATTCCCAAATCCTGCAACCTTTCCTCATAAGACAGGGTTTGCAGACCGGTCACCATTCTGGTCGCTCTTTTCTGAACTTGCTCCAGTTTGTTGATGTCTTTTTTAAAATGTGGTGCCCAAAACTGGACACAGTATTCCAGATGAGGTCTGACCCATATGTGATGGGTTTATGGGCACTGGACTATGGGATGGAGGATATGTATGATGGGTATATGGGCACGGGCCTATGGGATGGTGGATATGTATGACGGGTATATGGGCACAGGACTATGGGATGGAGGATGTGTCATGGGTAAATGGGCACTGGACTATGGGATCGAGGATGTGTGATGGGTATATGGGCACAGGACTATGTGATGGACGATATGTATGACGGGTATATGAGCATGTGACTATGGGATGGAGGATATGTATGATGGGTATATGGGCACGGGACTATGGGATGGTGGATATGTATGATGGGTATATGGGCACGGGACTATGGGATGGAGGATATGTATGATGGGTATATGGGCATGGGACTATGGGATGGCAGATATGTATGATGGGTATATGGGCACTCGACTATGGGATGGCGAATATGTATGATGGTATATGGGCATGGGACTATGGGATGGAGGATGTATGATGGGTATATGGGCACGGGACTATGGGATGGACGATATGTATGATGGGTATATGGGCACTCGACTATGGGATGGCGAATGTGTATGATGGGTATATGGGCATGGGACTATGGGATGGAGGATGTATGACGGGTACATGGGCACGGGCCTATGAGATGGTGGATATGTATGATGGGTATATGGGCACAGGACTATGTGATGAACGATATGTATGACGTGTATATGGGCATGGGACTATGGGATGGAGGATATGCATGATGGGTATATGGGCACGGGACTATGGGATGGTGGATATGTATGACGGGTATATGGGCACGGGACTATGGGATGGAGGATATGTATGATGGGTATATGGGCACGGGACTATCGGATGGAGGATATGCATGATGGGTATATGGGCACGGGACTATGGGATGGTGGATATGTATGACGGGTATATGGGCACGGGACTATGGGATGGTGGATATGTATGATGGGTATATGGGCACGGGACTATGGGATGGACGATATGTATGACGGGTATATGGGCACGGGACTATGGGATGGATGATATGTATGATGGGTATATGGGCACGGGACTATGTGATGAACGATATGTATGACGTGTATATGGGCATGGGACTATGGGATGGAGGATATGTATGACGGGTATATGGGCATGGGACTATGGGATGGTGGATATGTATGATGGGTATATGGGCACGGGACTATGGGATGGACGATATGTATGATGGGTATATGGGCACGGGACTATGGGATGGACGATATGTATGATGGGTATATGGGCACGGGACTATGGGATGGATGATATGTATGATGGGTATATGGGCACGGGACTATGGGATGGAGGATATGTATGATGGGTATATGGGCACGGGACTATGGGACGGTGGATATGTATGACGGGTATATGGGCACGGGACTATGGGATGGAGGATGTGTGATGGGTTTATGGGCACTGGACTATGGGATGGACGATATGTATGACGGTATATGGGCACGGGACTATGGGATGGAGGATATGTATGATGGGTATATGGGCATGGGACTATGGGATGGTGGATATGTATGACTGGTATATGGGCACGGGACTATGGGATGGACGATATGTATGACGGGTATATGGGCACGGGACTATGGGAAGGACGATATGTATGACGGGTATATGGGCACGGGACTATGGGATGGACGATATGTATGACGGGTATATGGGCACGGGACTATGGGATGGAGGATATGTATGATGGGTATATGGGCATTGGACTATGAGATGAAGGATGTGTGATGGGTATATGGGCATTCGACTATGGGATGGCGAATATGTATGATGGGTGTATGGGCATGGAACTATGGGATGGAGAATATGTATGATGGGTATATGGGCATGGGACTATGGGATGGAGGATGTGCGATGGGTATATGGGCACTCGACTATGGGATGGAGGATATGTATGATGGGTATATAGGCACGGGCCTATGAGATCGTGGGTATGTATGATGGGTATATGGGCACGGGACTATGGGATGGAGGATAATTATAATTTGTTATAACTAGCCACAGTTAGTTACTATGCCCGAGCAGCGCCGGGCTCTTCAGCTAGTATATATATATACTGGCTGTTTCCAGCCAGCTAACGCTCGGCATGCTCATTGCTATCTAATTAACGCTGCTGGTGATTAAACTAAAGTAAATAATGACAACATTCAATACCGCTTACGCAGGTGGTAAATTAAATTAAAATGAAGTTATTAACAATAATAATCATGAAAAATCTGAATAATACTAATGATACATTTTATTCACAATGTAAAATCAAAAACAAACTGGATTCAGAAAGATGGACGTTTTTTATTCATTCCAGCATAAAATGAATAAAATGAATAAAACATAAAACAAACTTCATAACGAAACATAAATTAAGTTAAAATTTCTCTGTAAACACAATTAAGTGTATGTGTACCTTGGCTGAAGTGGTTGAATTACATAGAAAGGAAGTGCTGCGTGTGGTAATGTGGGGGGGGGAGCCTCGTGTGGTAATGTGTGGGGACGGAGCCTTGTTTGGTAATGTGTGGGGACGGAGCCTCGTGTGGTAATGTGTGGGGATGGAGCCTCGTGTGGTAATGTGGAGGAGCGGAGCCTCGTGTGGTAATGTGTGGGGATGGAGCCTCGTGTGGTAATGTGGAGGAGCGGAGCCTCGTGTGGTAATGTGTGTGTTAGGTCTGTTTCACACATCCGTTTGTGTCCATCAGTAAAAATCCGCCGTTTTCCAAAAAAAAACGGATCCGCCATTTTTCTTGGCGGATCCGTTTTTTGGCCCATTGAGTTGCATTACCGGCAGATCTTGCCGCGATGGCCATCCGTTGGATCCGTTTTTTTGCGGATCAGCCAAAATTTTGACGTCCGCCGACATGCCCAAACGGACCATGCAACGTTTATTCGGGCGGCCGGATCCGCATTTCTTACTGCGCATGCCCGAAAGACTTCACTCAGCCGCAAATTTAACCCTAAACTCTGTTCTGGAGGCTGAAAGTCTCGTTCTCTCTCTCCCCCCCAGGCAGTGGTTCCTTTAAAATTCTTCCTTTGACAAATCCGTTAAAATAACGGTCCGGTGCCAAACGTTGTGGTCAGTACAGGAACGGATCCGTTATCCGCCATTTTTGCGGATTTTAACTGACCAAAAAAACTGATGTGTGAAACAGGCCTTAGGAGTCAGATTTTGGCCATTACTAGGCAGGAATCTAGACCCTCACATGCTGCAGTCTCCTGCTCTTTGTCTAAAGCAAAGGAGATTGCAGAGGAGATTGCTTCACAGCAACTCTCTCCGGAGGCTAAGTCCTTCGTCCCTTCCTCTGAGCATGCTCATGGGACGATCGCCCATTGTAGTTCAGGAGTCAGGTGCTCAGGTCCTGCTCCAGATTCCATTGGCTCAGCTCAGAGACCTGGAAGCCTTTGGAAGGACCCGTTTGCTATAAAAAGCACGCATGGCTGTTCCGCCATGCGCTAGTATAGTCATACTTGCTTCTGTGTGTATGTGGATGGATGTATGGACTGGTGAATGACTCATTTGAAACCCCCTTCCTTTGATATTACGGCTGTGTGAGGGAATGAGTTATAGCCAGTAGACAGCGCCGGCGTGCCATTGCTCCACTATTGCACCTGCTAGTGTCTAACATCGCGCTTGCGCTAATGCGGTGTTACCTTGCAGCAAGTCCCACACCGCGCTGCTGTAGCAGCTATTATCTGTGTCTGCAGTTGCTGCTCAGTTTTCCATGAGAGTACGGTAGGTCCTGGCGGAGTGAGTGCCGTTTTTTAACTACTCTGGTGACCAAATACCGCTCGTGCACTGCTGAGATCCTGTGTTCTGAAGAGGCTCAGCGTTGTTATATTTGCTTTATTGGCTCTGTGCATTTAACAGATTCCATTGTGCACCAGGGTGCTATCTAAACCCTGTGCACATTACTGCCAGATTGCTCTGCATCACTTAGCTGTGGTTTCTCCATCTACCGCACGGTGGACCCCGAGTGGCGAAGGCACTTCATTTATATTTTTTATTTCGTGCCTTCCGCCACTCCTAACAGTGTGGGGACGCAGCCCCGTGTGGTAATGTGTGAGGACGGAGCCTTGTGTGGGGACAGAGCCTCGTGTGGTAATGTGGGGGGTGGGATTATGTGTGGTAATGTGGTTGGGGGCGGGATTATGTGTGGTAATGTGGTGGGGAGTGGGATTATGTGTGGTAATATGGTGGGGAGTGGGATTATGTGTGGTCATGTGGTGGGGGGTGGGATTGTGTGTGGTGATGTGGTGTGGGGGCTGGATTGTGTGTGGCGATGTGGTGGGGGGGCGGATTGTGTGGCAATGTGGTGGGGGGGCTGGATTGTGTGTGGCAATGTGGTGGGGGGCGGGATTGTGTGTGGTAATGTGGTAGGGGTGGGATTGTGTGTGGTAATGGGGTGGGGGGTGGGATTGTGTGGTGATGTGGTGGGGCGGAGCTACTGTGTAGGGGGCGGGATTAGCGAGTAATCACGATGCCTCATATATATGTACTGTATGGACTATGGGCTGCATTATAGTGTGAGCTCTGGGGTACATTCTGCTGCATAGATTATGGGGTGCATTATGCTGTATAGGCTATGAGGACTATGTGAGGGCTAATATAACATTTAGCGGGCTATGTGGGAGCATTTAAACTTAATGCAAGCAATTATACTCTGTGAAGGTTTCTGTGTGGTCCATCATACTGTGTGGATGACTATGTGGTGGCCATTATACAGTGTGGAGCCATTATATTGTATGTACACCCATTATACTGCACGGATGGCTGTGGGGGGTGTCATAGTTGGGGTATCATACTGTGTTGAAGTCACCATACTTTTCTGGAGGAGTTCAGTGGTGGCGTACAGTAGGTTCTTCATACTGTGTGTGGAGGGTCCTGCAAAGGAAGTCACTGTAGGGATATCTAAGTGTTTGTGGGCACTTTTGTTGATATCATACTTTACAAGTGCAGTGAAAGGGGAATCTAGGGCTTCAGAGTCATGATCCCGTCCGGGTTTTGAGTTCTGTCTGCCCTTTTCTCGAGTTGCTCATGTCAAGGGTTGAATTTGCCTGGCCTCATTTTGCATTCAGGTTTGCTATTTCTTCCTGCTGCGTCCTGCAGGCCATGTCAGTTATAGTTCTACCTACGGCATGAGTAGCTGACTGTGTTACACTCTGATTCGTCCTGCTGTTATTCCTGACTCGACCCGTGTCTGTGTTAAGGGCATGTCACACTAAGAGATATCGCTAGCAATATCGCTATAACTAGTGACGTTATAGCGATATTGCTAGCGATATCTCTGTGTCTGATACTTACCTACGACCAGCTCCCCCGCTGGTTATCGCTGATCGCGCGAGAACGTTCAGGACTGTTTCTCGTCGTCAGCTTCCTGTGGCGCTTCCTGCTGTGAGGACGAGCGACGCGTGGACGCGGGCGGGAGGACGCAGGATCGCCTGGTGTGACAGGTAAGTAGCGATCCCCGTCCCCAGCGATGTCGCTAGTGAGATCTGCCTATGTGGCAGCTCACTAGCGACCACTTAGCGATGTACCAGCGATCCTGACCGCGTCATATCGCTGGTCGGGATCGCTGGTACATCGCTAAGTGTGACAGTACCTTTATTCCCTGCTCCATGTCCCAACTCTGTGTGTCCCCTGTGTGTTTGGACTTCTTGGTATTTGAACTCTGCTTGGACCCTGACCTGCTTTGTCTCTTGTCTTTGGCATATCCACTTCTGATCATTACTGATCCCCCTGGCTTGTCTCTGACCCTGAGTTTGCTTATTTCTTTGGTACTGCGCTACTGTCTAGGATTTTACCCAGTTTGTTTGACTTCTTTGCTGCCATCTGGTGGTAGCTTCACTGCTGCACAGCAGGGCTGCTTCTCTCAACTCTATCGCCACCTAGCGGAGCTAGCTTCTACCTGCATTGCAGTAGCGTGATATTCAGTAGGAGGAAAATTAGAGGGCACACAATACCACACAGTAGGTTCAGTAATAGGGACACATATGGCGGCAGAGCTGGGGATAGAAGGAGACGGATCCTGAAATCTGAGAAGTAATATGTGTACTTGTAATCTATGCAGCTGAGTCCTGGCTGGAAGAAGTTGCCATATTGGTCTGGGCCAGATGGGAAAGAGTGGAAAACTGAATGACTCCACCAGAAAGAACATCAGCTATAAGTCACCACCAATAACTGTACTGCAATCTCTTATGTTTTGCAGGACTGGTATCTACCACTATATGTCACCATATGGCGGAAATATCAATGTTTGTCTTTGTACAGAGATTTTTTTTAGCAGCAGCTGTGTCATCTGCTGAGGTGTGCCACCATATTTGTAATCAGGGTTTCATAGTTAGGGGCCCACTCAGATGTTTAGCCCCACCTGAACCAAGAGATGAGAGAACTCTTCAAGGCTCGGTTTGATTTGTGGAACACTTAGGCCTCTTTCACACATCAGGTTTTCGCCGTCAGGCGCGATCCGGCACTTTTGACAAAAACCGGATCCGGCGAAATGCAATGCCGGATCCGGTTCCCCCCCATTGACTTGCATTAGCGCCGGATCGGGCCGGATGGCCATGCGTTTCATCCGGTTTTCGCCGGATCCGGCAATGTGTCGCAATCCGGCGTCTGGAAAAAACGGCTACTGTAACGTTTTTCGTCTCCGGCGAAAAAGCCAGACACGCCGGATCCGGCGTGTCCGGCTTTTTCACACAATGAAAGCCTATGAGCGCCGCAATGCGCCGGATCCGGTGGCCGGATCTGTTTTTTTGGGTCTGAGCATGCTCAGTAGCTCTGCCCACAAGCCACATATATAAAAGCATGACAGTGGGACCCTCAGCCACACCCAACATGCCACCCAAGACAGCAACCAGGCGCAGGAGAAGGCAGGAGACCACTGCAGCACCATCAGCACCACCACCACCCCAAATGGAGCAGCAAAGGGAACATGCTGAACAACGGGAGGGGAGTCCAGCAGCAGATGAGAGACGGTAATTATCAAATCCCCCATTCCTCAAAACTAGGGCCATGGAATATCAAGATATTCATTGGCCCTTTGTTTCTCTTTATTCAACAGCCGCCCAAGAGATGCAGCAGTGCAGCACTGGCAGCAGCAACAGCACCACCCACAGCCATGGAGTCTGGCCAGCAAGAAGACAGCACATCTTCTTCTGTGAGCCCTCCCTCGCATCGTCAGCGTCTGACGGTAAGTTTTTATTTCCAAAATCCATCATCTCTGTAATATATGTCTATTCATTGTCTTTTATTTCAAAACAGGAATCACAAGCTGAAGAGTAGCTCCCAGAAGAAGGAAGGGGTGGACAGACCCCTGGAGTGGGCTCACAATTGGTAAGTTTTTGCATCAAATGCGGAAACACAACATCACACTACACACAACACATAGAAAACAATGTTCTGCAGACCACACATAGCAAACAAATGCCAACATCCAAACACATAAATTTTTCTTTTCTTCTCTAGTCTTCCCAATCTGGTGCTCGGCCAAGAGGTCCTCGCAGTGCCTCCCAGGGTCGTCGGCGACAGCAACGCGGCGGTCACCAGCGTGTAAGTATAATATTTAAGTGAAATTTTGATACACTTTTTATTTCATGTCTTAAGTGTGGTGACTAGAGTTGAGCGATACCGTCCGATACTTCAAAGTATCGTATCGGATGGTATCGGCCGATCTTTAAAAAAAGTATCGGTATCGCCGATTCCGATACCGGAAGTCCCATTCAAGTCTATGGGACTTCCGGTATCGGAATAAGAAAAACCCTTTCCTGCCCTTGTACAGCCTCTCTGGGGTCTGTACGGGCCTTTCGGGGGGCTGTGCCGGCCTGCCAGGGGGTCTGTGCAGGCTCCGGTGGTCTGTGCCGGCCTGCCGGTGGTCTGTGCCGGCTCCGGGGGGCTGTGCCGGCCTGCCGGGGGGCTGTGCCGGCCTGCCGGGGGGCTGTGCCGGCCTGCCGGTGGTCTGTGCAGGCTCCGGGGGTCTGTGCAGGCATCGTCCGATGGGACTACAAGTCCCATCGGGCGATGCCTGCTACCATGACAGTGATTGACACATTAGCCAATGATGGGACAGTAGTAGTCCCATCATCCGGCTAATGTGTTAAATGTAAAAAAAAAAAAAAAAAAAATTTACATGCTACATACATACAACATGCATACTACATACATGCTACATTCATACTACATACTACATACATGCTACATTCATACTACATAAATACTACATGCAACATACATACTACATATATACTACATGCATGCTACATACATACTGCATGCTACATACATACCACATATATACTACATGCATGCTACATGCATGCTACATGCATTCTACATGCTACATACATAACACATATATACTACATGCATGCTACATACATACTACATGCTACATACTACATATATACTACATGCATGCTACATACTACATGCTACATACATACTACATATATACTACATGCATGCTACATACATACTGCATGCTACATGCATGCTACATACATACTACATACATACTACATACATACTACATACATACTACATACATACTACATGCATGCTACATGCATGCTACATACATACCACATACATAACACATATATACTACATGCATGCTACATACATACTACATGCTACATACATACTACATACATACTACATGCATGCTACATACATACTACATGCATGCTACATACATACTACATGCTACATACATACCACATACATACTACATATATACTACATGCATGCTACATACATACTGCATGCTACATGCATGCTACATACATACTACATACATACTACATGCTACATACATACCACATATATACTACATACATACAATACATTCATACAATACATACATAGACATACAGTACATATAACATAGAGTAACATACTTACCAATACTTGTCACATTGTTCCCCGAAGCCATTGTCTTTTCCGGAATAAATATTAACATAACAAACCACAAAAATACTCACCCACGATCCGAAGCAGTCCACGAGTGTGTCCCACGAAGATCTTGGGTAGAGAACTGCAGCATCAGCTGTTGCTGCCGTTCTCTACGGGCTGCAGGAATCCAATGACGGAAGGTAGGTATCCTTCCGCACTGTATTCCTCCGCCACTTAAAAAAAAAAAAGTCCCTAGTCTCACTTTATGCCATTGCTGTGTGGGAAATTCCCACGCAGCAATTGCATAAAGTGAGACTAGGGACTTTTTTTTTTTTAAGTGGCGGAGGAATACAGTGCGGAAGGATACCTACCTTCCGTCATTGGATTCCTGCAGCCCGTAGAGAACGGCAGCATCATCTGATGCTGCAGTTCTCTACCCAAGATCGTCGTGGGACACACTCGTGGACTGCTTCGGATCGTGGGTGAGTATTTTTGTGGTTTGTTATGTTAATATTTATTCCGGAAAAGACAATGGCTTCGGGGAACAATGTGACAAGTATTGGTAAGTATGTTACTCTATGTTATATGTACTGTATGTCTATGAATGTATTGTATGAATGTATTGTATGTATGTAGCATGTAGTATGTATGTAGTATGTATGTAGCATGCATGTAGCATGTAGTATGTATGTAGCACGCATGTAGTATATATGTAGTATGTATGTAGCATGCATGTAGTATATATGTAGCATGTATGTAGTATGTATGTGGTATGTATGTAGCATGTAGTATGTATGTAGCATGCATGTAGTATATATGTAGTATGTATGTAGCATGCATGTAGTATATATGTAGTATGTGGTATGTATGTAGCATGTAGTATGTATGTAGTATGTATGTAGTATGTATGTAGTATGTATGTAGTATGTATGTAGTATGCAGTATGTATGTAGTATGTATGTAGTATGTATGTAGCATGTAGTATGTATGTAGCATGCATGTAGTATATATGTAGTATGTATGTAGTATGTATGTAGTATGTATGTAGCATGCAGTATGTATGTAGCATGTATGTAGTATATATGTAGTATGTATGTAGCATGCATGTAGTATGTATGTAGCATGTATGTAGTATGTATGTAGCATGTAGTATGTATGTAGCATGTATGTAGCATGTATGTAGTATGTATGTAGTATATATGTAGTATGTATGTAGCATGTATGTAGTATGTATGTAGTATATATGTAGTATGTATGTAGCATGTAGTATGTATGTAGTATTTTTTTTTTTTAACATTTAACACATTAGCCGGATGATGGGACTACTACTGTCCCATCATTGGCTAATGTGTCAATCACTGTCATGGTAGCAGGCATCGCCCGATGGGACTTGTAGTCCCATCGGACGATGCTTGCACAGACCCCCGGACATCAGCACAGCCCCCCGGCAGGCCGGCACAGCCCCCCGGCAGGCCGGCACAGCCCCCCGGCAGGCCGGCACAGACCCCCACAGGGTGCACAGACCACCGGCAGGCCGGCACAGCCCCCCGGCAGGCCGGTACAGACCCCGGGCAGTCCACACAGCCCCCCGGCAGGCCGGCAGAGACCCCCGGAAGGCCCGAAATGACGGCGCATCATGATGCGCACACACCGCGCATCATGATGACGTCAGGCCGTCAATCAACTGAACTTCCGATTCCGATGCCGAATTCCGATATTGAAAAAATTTCGGAAGTCGGTATCGGAATTCCGATACAGCAAGTATCGGCCGATACCCGATACTTGCGGTATCGGAATGCTCAACACTAGTGGTGACTAATTTTGCTATTTTTCTTTTACTTTAGCAGCCTTCACAGCGTAATCCCGACTCAGACGGTGAGGATGGAGGAATTGATGTGGACCACCTCATCGATCTCGTCAGAGAAAGGGAGCCGCTATGGAATATGGCTGACCGCAGCCATGCTGACCTGATCGTTACCCGACGACTCTGGGAGGAAATCTGTTCGCTCCTTGTGGCCCGCTGGGAGGACCTCGATGCTTGGGCCCAGATTAAAGAGCGTAAGTATATACAGTACCAGTTGCTTGATGTAAACCAGTGTTTCCCGAACTCCAGTCCTCGTGGTCCCCACGGATCATGTGTTCAGGATTTCTATTTACTATGGAAATCCTGAAAACATGACCCCTGGGGACCATGAGGACTGGAGTTTGGGGAAACACTGATGTTGTATACTAACCACTTTGTCCTTTCTCATTTCAGGGGACAGAATTGTGAAGCGGTGGTGGTTTGTGAGGGATCGTTTCAAGAAGGAGTTCAATAAAGAGATGCGGGCCCCGAGTGGATCTGGAGGACGCAGGAGCAAGTACAAGTACGCACGAGCCCTGTCGTTCCTCCGGGATACAATGGTCACCAGAAGGTAAATATTACACACCACATGTGAAAAAAAAATGTTTAGATGTAACAATTTTTTTTCAGCCAGGGCCATGCCATGTCACTAGTTTAATTGTTTTTTTTTCTCTTTATTCCACAGCACGGTGAGCAGCACTCAGGAGCCTGCACGATTGGACCCTTCTGAGGCGATCCCTGAGGAGGCCGGCACCGAGGGACACTTCGACCGCCCCGGTACATCTGCACCTTCCCAGCCCTCCCACACATTCGACCCATCTGTCCCATCCACCAGCACAGGAGCATCGTGGCCGCCTACATTACATGAAGCTGCTGGTGAGGAGATCGCTTTCCCTTTACCCCACCCTTCAGCCCCTGCCACCTCTAGTACACCTGCGGGTACTGGGCGGCAGAGGGGTCAGGAAAAGACTTATGCGCCAGAGTTCTTGCATCTGAATGCATCTTTCCAGAACTGTCTAAAAGTCTTGTCAGAGCAAATCTCCGCAGGCTTTCAGCAGATCAACTCCAGCATTCTGGAGGTGAAGACACTTCTGCAAACCATGCATTCAGAAGCAAGATCTTTGCCAAACCACACCTTTTTCAGGTCTGTTGTGGAGCGCATGGAAACGCTCTCTCCTACCCAGCAGATGCATGTAATGCATTCATGCCACGGTGCTCTCCAGCACGTTACCTCCCAACCTCCTCCTCCCACCCCAGTAGTTCCTCCACCTGCACCCCCTCCAGCCACTTTCCATCCTCCCCCTCCTATTACGTACCAGCCACCTCCCCAGTACCAGCCACCTCCCCACTTCCAGCAACCTGCCCCGTACCAAACTCCTTCCCCGTACCAAACTCCTTCCCCATACAACTTTCCATCAACATCATCTGCTCCTACAGTCCCTGCCCAACCCTCCACTCCACCGCCCACCACCTCTTCTGCCTCCCACATGTCCACCCATTCTGTAGCTTTTTCCACACCTTCACCTCTAACTGTTCCTTCTCCACACTCCCAGTGTCGAAGTGTCCCGCAGCCCCTTCAGCAGTATTTCCACCCCACACTACACAGATTTGTAATGTGTGTTTTTTAATAAAAATGCCCATTGGGTTTAAAACCTTTATTAAAAAAGTTTTTTGCACTTTAAAAACATTTTACAAAAAAAAATATTTTTAATAAAAGTTAAATTATCGTTTTACAATGGTTGTCTGTCATTTCTTTATGCGGCGAAATATGTTTAAAAAAAGGTTAAATACAGGGTATTTCAAAGGTAAAAAGGTATTCAAAACCAGGAATATAACTGTGGGTAAATTTTAGCTTTTTGCCACAGTTGTGTTCCTGGTTGTGTTTGAAGCAAAGTATTTCACCTAAAAAGTTGTGTTTATTGTTGGTGATTTCCTAACATTGTACACTTTTGTTAAAAGGTGAAATACTTTGCATAAAACACAACCAGGTACACACCTGTGGCCTAAAGGTAAAAATAGTAAGACCATGACAAGATAGCCAACTTTGGTTGGCAAAGGTATATACTGTTGGTACAGAAGGTACACAAGTTTGGTTAAGGGCACAAATCTTTCACACTCTGTCATCCTGCCAGTTTATTCTGCCTTGAGGTGACATAAAGTATAGTGCAAAATTGTCACTCATTACTGAAACCGTCACAGAACTTCTAGTGGTAATGTCATGGTAATCTTGCAAGGTGGTTTCTTCAGAGGTGTCCTCAATGGAAATGGGTTCCTTGCAGATAACAAAATTGTGGAGTACCACGCACGCTTTGATCACCTCGTCCACAGTTTCTGTCTTGAGGTTGATCACAGTCAATAGGACCCGCCATTTGGCTGTCAGAATACCAAAGGTACATTCAACCATTCTTCTTGCTCTTGTGAGGCGGTAATTAAAAATGTGTTTTGTTCTTGACAATCCTCTGCTACCGTACGGTTTCAAAAGGTGTTCTGACAGCTGGAAGGCTTCATCCCCTACACAGACAAATGGCATAGGTGGACCAGATGTTTGCGGCAGCGGTTTGGGGGGTGAGAACTGGAAGGTGTTTCCATACAGTTTACGCCCCATGGCAGACAGTTTGAAAACTTGAGTCATTGGAGCGGCCATAGGCCCCAATATCAACAGCAATAAATTTGTATTCTGCGTCAGCGATGGCCATGAGGACAATTGAAAAATATTTCTTGTAATTGAAATATTCCGATCCCGATCCGGCTGGCTTTACAATGCGGATATGTTTCTCGTCCACAGCGCCCAAGCAGTTCGGAAACTGACGTATCTGTTGAAACTTTTCTGAAATTTCAATCCACCTCTCTGTTGTGGGCTCTGGTAAAAACTCTTCAACTAAAGAGTCCCACAGTGCACGGCATGTGTACTTCACTATTCCAGATATGGTGGAAATCCCGAGTCTGTACTGGAAATGCAGTGACGAAAGGGATTCTCCAGTTGCAAGAAATCTGAGGGGAATTAAGAAACAATCAATTAGTTTAAAATCACAGCATTACATACCAAAAGTCAGCTATAACACTTGGAGCTGCAAACTACCACCAACAAGATTGCAGTGAAAGTGTGCTCTGATGCGAGCATATCCAATATATGTGGCTTACCTTAAAGTCACCATCAGACGCTCTGCGGGTGAAACAGAGGCGGCAATAGGTGTCCGATTTTCTTATGAGGTGTGCAATGCGCTCCACCAAGTAATCAAAATTCTCCATTTTCATCCAAACATATCAAAAAAATTTATCCGGGTTCCGTCTAAGGTCCATGCAGAGTGTAGAATAGACCCCACGCGTCATTCTCTTGGCTGTGATGGGGTGGATCCACAAACGTCATCTACGATGCCTGATGCGCTGCGGTCTCGCTCTCTCCTTCTCCAGAACAATCACCCTCAAACGATTCGCCTCCGCTGTAAAATCCGCCAAATTCTTCAAAATATTTCCAATCACAACATCCATCTTCGCCAGTAACTTGCTCTTCTCTCCAACCTGCACTTTATCCTTTACAACCTGTCAAAGAAGGGCTGTAGGAACACGCTATATATAGTTTTTCAGTAGCCAATCCCTTTCGGAAGGCCACAAGGGGTGATTTTAAAAACCGGATATGGCGTAATCCGTCGAAAAACGGATCGAAAACCGGATGAGACGGATCCGGTTTTGGCTGTCAAGCGCAAGACGGATCCGGCAGAAAACCGGATCCGTCACATCCGGTTTTACTAAATATTTGCCGGATCCGGCGCTCCGGCACGACACCGGAACGCACCTGACGCCGAAAACCTGATGTGTGAAAGTAGCCTTAGATGTTCGCCGAACACGTTCAACGAATGTACCTAAACCTCATTGAATTCAATGGGAGGCCAAACCAAATGTATACACAACACCTTAAGGGGTGACAAAAAGCTTCCCAAACAGCTAAAATTTGGGGCAGACACCATGAAAAGTGGCATCAATTGACCCTCAGTAGAAATTTGCAAATGGCACAGCAGCAGTCAGCCATGGGCCATGCATGAGGTATCTGGGTCTGAGCCAGTACTTACAGCTTGGAATTGAAGTTTCAATGAGGGTGTGGTGGATAAGGGAGCGATGTAAGCCCTCTTACCTGGGAGACCTCACACTTCATGCAACACCTCCAATTTTTTTTTATTCCAGCCACACTCAGATGGCACAAACAACAGTTTCATAGACTACAATTGATAGAAAAATGTAAGAATAGTAATACATGTAGTTGGCTGATCACTTTAACCTCAGTAGAACCGGTTATAATGGCACAGAAGCAGCCAAGGCCCATGCATGAGGTATCAAGGTCTGGCCCAGCATTTACAGCCTTAATTTGAAGTTTTAATGAGGATCTGGTGGTTAATGGAGCGGTGTAAGCCTTCTTAGCTGGGAGACCTCACACCTCATGCAACATCTCCAATTTTTAATTTTTTACTTCTAGACACACTCAGATGCCACATATCATATAGTAACATTGGTAGAAAAATGAAAGGAAAGTAACATAGGTAGTTGACTGAGAGTAAGTGCAGGCCTGTCTGTCTGGGAGACCTACTTACACAGGCAACCCACCAGATGGAGACCGAACTTGAAGTCTCCGCATTTCAAAAAAATAATTGTCACAAACCACAAAAGTGGCATCAATTTCCACAGAGTAAAAACAGTACAATAGGTCTCTGACACACCTTCTATTATGGGCAACTCACCAGATAGAGACCCAATTTTAAGTCTCCACATTTCAGAAAAACAACACCATCACCTAGTTTGCAAAGTCTATGACTGAGGTGCAAAAGCCATTGGAAATCCATGACTTGTTCATTTTGATGAAAGTGAGATGGTCTACACTTTCAGGTGACAGCCGGATGTGCTTATCCATCAGGACACCACCACTAGCACTGAAGACATGTTCTGAGAGAAAGCTGGCTGGCAGGCATGACCAAACCTCCAAGGCGTAACAGGCTAGCTCAGGCCACTCTTCCATTTTTGAAGACCAAAATGCAAAAGGGTTCATGCCCCCTGATCACATTGATATTGAACTCCAGATTCTCCTGCACCATCCTCTTCAATTGTTCACAATTAGAGTTGAGCGATACCATCCGATACTTCAAAGTATCGTATCGGATGGTATCGGCCGATCTTTAAAAAAAGTATCGGTATCGCCGATTCCGATACCGGAAGTCCCATTCAAGTCTATGGGACTTCCGGTATCGGAATAAGAAAAACCCTTTCCTGCCCTTGTACAGCCTCTCTGGGGTCTGTACGGGCCTTTCGGGGGGCTGTGCCAGCCTGCCAGGGGGTCTGTGCAGGCTCCGGTGGTCTGTGCCGGCCTGCCGGTGGTCTGTGCAGGCTCCAGGGGGCTGTGCCGGCCTGCCGGGGGGCTGTGCCGGCCTGCTGGGGGGCTGTGCAGGCTCCGGGGGGCTGTGCCGGCCTGCCGGGGGGCTGTGCAGGCTCCGGGGGGCTGTGCCGGCCTGCCGGGGGGCTGTGCCGGCCTGCCGGGGGGCTGTGCCGGCCTGCCGGTGGTCTGTGCAGGCTCCGGGGGTCTGTGCAGGCATCGTCCGATGGGACTACAAGTCCCATCGGGCGATGCCTGCTACCATGACAGTGATTGACACATTAGCCAATGATGGGACAGTAGTAGTCCCATCATCCGGCTAATGTGTTAAATGTAAAAAAAAAATAAAAAATTACATGCTACATACATACAACATGCATACTACATACATGCTACATTCATACTACATACTACATACATGCTACATTCATACTACATGCAACATACATACTACATATATACTACATGCATGCTACATACATACTGCATACTACATGCTACATACATACTACATACATACTACATGCATGCTACATACATACTACATGCTACATACATACTACATACTACATACATACTACATATATACTACATGCATGCTACATACATACTACATGCTACATACATACTACATACATACTACATATATACTACATACATGCTACATACATACTACATGCTACATACATACCACATACATGCTACATATATACTACATGCATGCTACATACATACTACATGCTACATACATACTACATATATACTACATACATACTACATGCATGCTACATACATACTACATGCTACATACATACCACATACATGCTACATATATACTACATGCATGCTACATACATACTACATATATACTACATGCATGCTACATACATACTGCATGCTACATACATACTGCATGCTACATGCATGCTACATACATACTACATACATACTACATGCTACATACATACCACATATATACTACATACATACAATACATTCATACAATACATACATAGACATACAGTACATATAACATAGAGTAACATACTTACCAATACTTGTCACATTGTTCCCCGAAGCCATTGTCGTCTACGGAATAAATATTAACATAACAAACCACAAAAATACTCACCCACGATCCGAAGCAGTCCACGAGTGTGTCCCACGACGATCTTGGGTAGAGAACTGCAGCATCAGATGATGCTGCCGTTCTCTACGGGCTGCAGGAATCCAATGACGGAAGGTAGGTATCCTTCCGCACTGTATTCCTCCGCCACTTAAAAAAAAAAAGTCCCTAGTCTCACTTTATGCCATTGCTGTGTGGGAAATTCCCACACAGCAATGGCATAAAGTGAGACTAGGGACTTTTTTTTTTTTAAGTGGCGGAGGAATACAGTGCGGAAGGATACCTACCTTCCGTCATTGGATTCCTGCAGCCCGTAGAGAACGGCAGCATCATCTGATGCTGCAGTTCTCTACCCAAGATCGTCGTGGGACACACTCGTGGACTGCTTCGGATTGTGGGTGAGTATTTTTGTGGTTTGTTATGTTAATATTTATTCCGGAAAGACAATGGCTTCGGGGAACAATGTGACAAGTATTGGTAAGTATGTTACTCTATGTTATATGTACTGTATGTCTATGTATGTATTGTATGAATGTATTGTATGTAGTATGTATGTAGTATATATGTGGTATGTATGTAGCATGTAGTATGTATGTAGTATGTATGTAGCATGCATGTAGCATGTAGTATGTATGTAGCATGCATGTAGTATATATGTAGTATGTATGTAGCATGCATGTAGTATATATGTAGCATGTATGTAGTATGTATGTAGCATGTAGTATGTATGTAGCATGCATGTAGTATGTATGTAGTATGTATGTAGTATGTATGTAGTATATATGTAGTATGTATGTAGTATATATGTAGTATGTATGTAGCATGTAGTATGTATGTAGCATGTATGTAGCATGCATGTAGTATGTATGTAGTATGTATGTAGCATGCATGTAGTATGTATGTAGTATGTATGTAGCATGTATGTAGTATGTATGTGGTATGTATGTAGCATGTAGTATATATGTAGCATGTATGTAGTATGTATGTGGTATGTATGTAGCATGTAGTATATATGTAGCATGCATGTAGTATGTATGTAGTATGTATGTAGTATGTATGTAGCATGTATGTAGTATGTATGTGGTATGTATGTAGCATGTAGTATATATGTAGCATGTATGTAGTATGTATGTGGTATGTATGTAGCATGTAGTATATATGTAGCATGCATGTAGTATGTATGTGGTATGTATGTAGCATGTAGTATATATGTAGCATGCATGTAGTATGTATGTAGTATGTATGTAGTATGTATGTAGCATGCAGTATGTATGTAGTATGTATGTAGTATGTATGTAGCATGCATGTAGTATGTATGTAGCATGTATGTAGTATGTATGTAGTATATATGTAGTATGTATGTAGCATGTAGTATGTATGTAGTATTTTTTTTTTTTTTTTTTTTTTTTTTTTTAACATTTAACACATTAGCCGGATGATGGGACTACTACTGTCCCATCATTGGCTAATGTGTCAATCACTGTCATGGTAGCAGGCATCGCCCGATGGGACTTGTAGTCCCATCGGACGATGCTTGCACAGACCCCCGGACATCAGCACAGCCCCCCGGCAGGCCGGCACAGCCCCCCGGCAGGCCGGTACAGACCCCCACAGGGTGCACAGACCACCGGCAGGCCGGTACAGACCCCGGGCAGTCCACACAGCCCCCCGGCAGGCCGGCACAGCCCCCCGGCAGGCCGGCACAGACCCCCGGAAGGCCCGAAATGACGGCGCATCATGATGCGCACACACCGCGCATCATGATGACGTCAGGCCGTCAATCAACTGAACTTCCGATTCCGATGCCGAATTCCGATATTGAAAAAATATCGGAAGTCGGTATCGGAATTCCGATACAGCAAGTATCGGCCGATACCCGATACTTGCGGTATCGGAATGCTCAACACTATTCACAATGTGTCAGATTTGTACTGGTGCATGGGTTAGTCTAAAAAATTTGTGAAATGACTCATAGGAAATGCTTATGCCACTTACACTCCTGCTGCTTCTAATGTTTTGGCGATGACGCCTTGACGTTCCTGGGGTTGGCCATATAAAACTGCGATGCACACTGTATGCCTCACTGCTTTCTTGGGGAAAACTACTTTTAAGATTGTCTACAAGTGTATTTCGATACTCCAGCATGTGCGCATCTATTTCCAGGGCGGGAAGCACCTGGCCAAATTTACTTTTGTACTGTGGATCTAACAGAGTGTCAACACAGTAGTAAGCACTATTTCTAACCCTAAGAATACAGGTATCATGTTGAAGATAGTGCAGCAAGAAGACGCTCATGTGTCGGGCGCTTCCAAGTCCATGGTGTGTTGGTGGAAACGTAACACTCAAGGTTGCTTCCTCTATCCCCTCCCACAAACCACGGACAACAGAGGGAGGATTATTATCCTCTTCATCTCCTCACTATTGCACATCCATCACCTCTTCCTCCTCATCCTACTCCATTTGATCCTCAGCTCCTGAACCATCACTAACAATTTGTCTGGTACATGAGTCCCCCTCGATTGCTGTAAGACAACCTTCCATGGTACCCACTTGTGTGAAGACAGTCTGTAAATTTGAGATATTGTTATCCCTTCTGCATCCTCCTCTGCTTCCACATCTTCCCCTAGATCACTACCTCCTCATGTAGACTTTTCAAAGTGAGCTCAAGCATGTAGATGAATAGTGATGCTGATGACAGCTTAGTCAGCGCTAACCATCTTAGTAGACATTTCATGTTGAACCAGTGAACCATTACTGTCAAATTTGTGCTTCAAAAGCCAAATAACGATTCTTGCCCTAGGAGTCCTTCCTTTTTTAAAAACAGTAGTTTGAGACCACATATTATGTTTTGCTGATTGCAGGAGAAATTTCTTTTTAAAAACTTTTTTTTTACAAAACCAGTCGCACATGGGAACTTTTGCCATATGTTCATTTGATTACTTTGGCAACACACTGTGCAATTCATGTAGTGCAGGGCATTATCTAATCTGTTAGTTTTTGAATTACAGAAAGCATATCAATTCTCTGCCTCCAGCAAAATTTATAGTAGGTTTACTTTATGTCAGTCTCAGAGACCTTTGTAAATGCGCCATCTCACATAACGAGATCACTAGCGAGATCGCTAATGTGTCACCGATTTTGTGACGCAACAGCGATCTCGCCTGTGTTCTCGCTACATGTGACACATAGTGGCGTCCGGTCCCCCCGCTGGATATCGCTGATCGTGCTCAAATGTCCTGGGCCATTTTTTCATCTTCAGCATCCCGCTGGCCAGCATGCATCACTGTGCATGACGCCGACGAGTGACCTCGTTGGCGACGCAGAACTCAGGGACGCAGGCTGGTATCGTTCAGAAAAGCTGCTGTGTTACAACGCACCAGCGATCATTACCAGGTCGTATCTGTCACAATCCATTTTTGGATCTGTGTCAGAGTCTTGATTCTCTTTTATAAACCTTTTTCCTTTCATGCCCTCGGGGGTTAATATGGGTTTTTGCCCCCGGTGGCCGCTGGTGTTACTACAAGTTTAGTGAGTCTGCTTCTCAGGTTTTCTCCCCAGTGGCTGCTGGTGTTCTGGTGTTACTACAAGTTTAGTGAGTCTACTGCTGGGTTCCCCCAGTGGCCGCTGGTGTTACTACATGTTTAATTAGTCAGCAGGTGGTGACCACCCCCCTCCTTCCTATAAAAGGTCATCAGGTGCTGTAGCTCACTGTGTGTAATACAGGTCATTTGGAAGCCAACCATTCTGAAGAGACAAGCTATCTTGAGCAGTGGTGTTTGCAGCATATCTGAGGCAGTGGTTTTCCTGCTGGAAGCTGTGTTCGGGTGCCTTACTCTACAGTCCAGTGTATGACTGCAGAAGAAGCTAAGGGTTGTTTGTTTTTCCCTGTCTGTTATTTTCCTTGGTGTTTTATTAGTACAGCGGTGGGACCAGTGTCCGCACTTGCCAGTTCCCTAGTAAAGGATAGGTGCTGGGCAAGTGAGGGACCTAGGTATCCTGGTCGGCGACAGGTTGAAAGAACCTGTATAGGGAACGTGAGGAGAGTTCAGAGCTCTGCCTTAGGAGAGTGCAGGAGGTGTCCCCTTCCCCATTCCCTAATGAAGGGCCCACCATTGTAATTGTGTCCCTGGTGTCCCCTTCTTTTGTTGTGTTGTTTGGTGACCGACAGATCGTCGGGTCACGTCACGCAGGGCAAGTCGCCCCGTGACATTATTACCAACCGCCCATTTTTTTCTACTGAGCAATGGCCCAAATGCAGACCTTTATCCAATTGCTGCAGACCCTCACTGAGGAGCGTGGGGTGCTGTGTGGTGTGGTGGGGCAGGAGCTGCAGCAGTTGGTGGGATTCAGAGACTCAGCTCAGATACAGGCTCAACCAGAACCCAAGTTATCTCTCCCAGACAGGTTTTCTGGAGGGAGAGAGAATTTTTTAGGTTCTCAGGAGGCGGGCAAGCTACACTTCGGGCTCCACCCTCATTCATTAGGGAGTGAGAAACAGCAGGTGGGATTCATCATATCCCTCCTTAAAGGTAATCCCCAATCCTGGGCCTTCTCCCTGCCGGCCAAGTCACCATCTCTATGGTCGGTGGACGAGTTTTTTGTGGCTTTGGCGAATAGGCCCCCTGTAGTCCTTGCTAGGGAGGAGGACTCACTGGTGCAGTCGGACGAGCCCAGGCAGGTGGGAGGAGTTGGCTCCCCAATGGTGTTGCCTGCGGTTCGTCATAGTTTTGGGGCTTGTTTTAGCTGTGGTCATTTTATCAGGGTCTGTCCGGCTCGCGCCAAAACTTCCGTACCACCTAAGAAGCTGCGTCCCCATGGTCGTGTGGAGGGAGGTGACCAGGGCGTGTATATTTCCTCCATTTTGCCCTCTCTGTGTACTTTGTCAGCAGAAGTGGTGGTTGGCGGGGTACCTGAGGGCATACTGGTGTTTGTGGACAGTGGAGCGGGAGTCAATCTGGTGGACGCTCACTTTGTCCAGACCCATGGCCTGAGGTGTAGGACATTAGCCAAACCCCTAAGCGTCCAGGCCATTGACTCTGTCCCACTGAGCCAGGGGAGGTTGACTCAAGTCGTGAAAAATATACATCTGCATATAGGGACTCATCATGTAGAGTCCCTGTCATGCTACGTCTTGGGGGGAATGCCATCACCTATCGTTTTAGGCCTCCCTTGGTTGGAAAAACACAACCCTGTCTTGGCGGTCGAGGGAAGTAGTCAGCTGGGATCAGTTGTGTGAGGGCTGTTACCTGGGGGATACTGTCTCTGCCGCCTTTCTACAACCGTCCCCTTCTTCTCCAGTGGGGGCAACAGAGGTGCTGCCAGGGAGTAGGGGCAAGTCTCAACCCTCGCCATTAGCCAACCCTGAGGGGCGGAGTCCTTGTAGGAGGAGGGGTTGGAGGAGGGTGGTGGTTCCCTCTCTGAATTGTGGGGGGTGTGAGTGTTGTGACACATGGGGACACCTCTGCTGTCAGTTCCGTGAACAGTTCACTGTCTTGTGGCAAACATGTGTTTGGCAATAAACGTTCAGGTCCTGTGTGTGAATGAGTACGTATGGGTGTCCACCAAAAACATCCAGTGGAAGTGTGCTGCTGGGGTCTGGAGTTCTCGGGTTATCGGGTCGTATCGGGTATCAGCCATTCTCGGCCCGGGGACTTACCAGCTTGAGCTACCCTAATTATGCCCATACACAACTCGTTCCCCAGGTCGGTGCTCTGGAGATTTGTGGTGCCTCCAGAGCATACATTGCCACTTCCATCTGCGCACGTTTGCCATAAACCTGAGAGTCAGGTAGTTGCTGAAGTGAACTCTGGTGGATCTAGGTATCCTCACTGTAGGTGGTTTTCTGATGAGGTGCGGTGTTGAGGGTCCAGAGGCCCCTCATTGAAGGAGGGGTAGTGTCACGATCCTGTCACTGTCACAGTATCGTTGTTGGGATCACTGGTGCGTCATTGAAGCGATCTACCTGTTTGACATCTTACTAGCGATCATTTAGCGACACACCAGCGATCCCTACCAGGTCGTATCGTTGTCGGGATCGCTGGTGCGTCGCTATGTGAAATGGGACCCTTAGTCCTCTTTGTTCTCATAGTAATCTCCTTCTGTCAATTTCCTCACATGCTGATGACAGCAGCATTTCAGGACTTAAAGGGGTGGGATAGAAGCTAAGTCTAGTCCCATAACAGGATCTTAGTTGTGCCAGCTCCTCCTGCAGATGGAACAAGCACATCTGGATTGCAAGTCATGGAAAACACTTGCAATCCAGATGTACAGTTGTTCCATAATGAGTGAGGGTGTTAAAATAGAACATCTTGCGGCTGTGGGGAGTACCAGACTCAGCTGGGATCTCCATAGAGAAGGGAGGGATGGATTACAAAACAAAAGCTCAGTATACAGTATAGGAAGCATTCTCAGCACTTTCTCTGGACCCAGCAGTCATGTGATCACTGGGTCTAGTTAGGGAACAGGAACTGCTCTGTTATGCAGCCAGAAGGCTGCATTTCCTCTGTAACTGGGTGTATATCTCAGCCCCAGATACAGAATAAGTAATATAAAAAAAACTGTTTAAATGTTGAATTTCCCCATAAAAGGTCTTTTATGACATTAAGGGGGTGCAATATGTGAAATACTAAACAAATAATATTTAATCAAAAGAAGTTAAATAAATAAATAAATTAAAAATAGTCACTGTTACTATCCCCCAACCTCATCAGAAAAAAAATCATGTTCAATAAATGCAAATAATTTCTTACAGAAAATTGGGGAACAAATTTTAATTGCCATTTGTGGTCACAAAGTAATTGAACTAACATGAAAAACAGACACGTATTTACTTTAATTTTCCACAAATGTAGCCTGATATCAGCAAACATATAAAGAAGAGAGTAAAACAAAGTAATAAATAAGCCCCATGTATCACAAAAGAAAGATGCAAAAATAGTTTTAATATCCGATTGAGAAAATTTTTTACAGTTTTTTAAACAGCAAGTATGAAAAAAATAAAGTGCCTTGTCAGAAGCAAGGGTCAATTGTCCAGCTCTGTATTGGAAGCCAACTTTCCAGCAAAAGAATATACAGCACTGTACCTTTCTAGAGATCAAGCAGATTAATTGAGCTTCTCCAGTCTGAATTAGTGTCTATCCTACCATTCTGGTCAGTCAGAACAATGAATGACTATAACTTCCATTGTGCTAATAACGAAGAGCCCAAGAAAAGGTGTTCATACTTCATCGCCCAGGAAGACAAAATAAGGGAGCGGACAAAAGAGGAGACAATGATCAATCAGGATGTGTTACTGAGCTGCTCAGATCAAGTCTCAGATTGTGTGTGCTCCAATATAACATATAATGCATTCCATGATGACTACTGACAAATGGCAACTTGACAAGTTGCTGAATTGTAAATAAATTTCTGGTTTTATGGTAAAAATAGTGTAAATCTGTCCCCACGAGATTCCTCAGCCCGGCTCTCCACATTTACATGTTCTTTTCTGTACATTTCCATTTATTTCTTTAATTCTCTTCTTCCTTTGTGTTCTTCTACTATTTGTGTTGGAACATTGGGTATTTTTGATTTTCTATACCACTGAGAGATCAATATCTGAAAAGAAAAATGGTCAGAAAATCATTGTGCCATCTCATACATGGTATGAAATCTTAGACACATCATCTCTCCTCTGCTTACATTTTCTGTGTAACAATGTTCTACCTCGAAGCTGAAAGCTCTCCGTATCTCTGTTTTATTTGTCTTTTTGCATTTGCCCAGTCATCTGATTGAATTCTGGAATGCTGAATCTAAGAGGAGCTTTTTAAAGAAAAGGAAAAAAAAAAGAAAAGATCCAATGCGGCAAAGAAAGCTCATCTGTCTGTGGCAGTTTGTGACTGGATAAGAGAAAAAAGTGCCCTAGAAGCTACTCATTAGGAATTCACTGGGAGCTCTCTAACAAGGCTGGCAGAAGCTGAAATTGAAGTGGTCTCTGACCTAATTTTCTTCTGCCTGAAACATCTGCATGAAGGCATTCTTTGATGTATTCCACTTGGCTCTGTCTACAGAATTGTGTCACGTTTTTAGGACTGCTTTTTCATTTTCCAGTTAGTAGAAGGCACCATGATGCTGTTCTGCTGCTAATCACTTGGTACTGCATGTGTTATTAAAAAAAAATAGGCAAAGGACCTTCACACTTGACAAGTAATATGCCAATTATTATTATTATGTGTCGGTGTTAGTTTGTTTCCTTAGTCAGGGGCTTTAAACATAAAATTCACACAAACTACAAATGTAGCTCATGAATTATACAGATGGAGATGCGAAGCGAAGCTGATAGAAAGGTAACGATTTATTCTTGGAGGGGAAAATTGCTGTTTTAAAATGTCACTAAATCATTCGATGTAATCATGTCTCTGCACAATGCAACTTTACATATCGACTAGTCAGCTATTAATTATGACTCATGTAAGACTCTACACTATTGTGCCACATAAAGTATTAGCTGCCATGTTATTACCACAAGTGATCTATAAGTAGTAGAAAGTATGGTATGACCATACACCTCCATTGTTTACCTGACAGATGCCATTATAAAGGCGCATTAAGCCATTTTTAGACTCCTATGATGCCACTGTATAGGCATGGGATGCCAGACTTAAGGCCCCGTCACACATAACGACTCACCAGTGATCCCGACAACGATATCAACGTGTCAGGATCGCTGGTAAGTCGCTATGTGATCACTGGTGAGCTGTCAAACAGACAGCTTCACCAGCGATCAGCACAGCGACGCCGAGCTCGCGGCGTCGCTGTGTTCGTTAGTTACCAGCGCGCTGATGCAGGGAGCTGGTAACTAACGTACACATCGGATATCCAAGGGATGTGCGTCCTTTGGATACCCAATGTGTATGTTAGTTACCAGCTCCCTGCCTCAGCGCGCTGGTAACTGACGTACACATCGGGTTTCTAAGGCTACTTTCACACATCAGGTTTTCGGCGTCAGGCGCGATCCGGCGTCGTGCCGGAACGCCGGATCCGGCAAATGTTTAGTAAAACCGGATGTGACGGATCCGGTTTTCTGCCGGATCCGTCTTTTTCTTGACAGACAAAACCGGATCCGTCTCATCCGGTTCATCCGTTTTTCTAGCCGTTTTTCGACGGATTACGCCGGATCCGGTTTTTAAAATTGACCCTTGTGGCCTTCCGAACGGGATTGGCTACTGGAAAACTATATATAGAGTGTTCCTACAGCCCTTCTTTGACAGGTTGTCGAGGAGAAAGTGCAGGTTGGAGAGAAGAGCAAGTTACTGGCGAAGATGGATGTTGTCATTGGAAATATTTTGAAGAATTTGGCGGATTTTATAGCGGAGGCGAATCGTTTGAGGGTGATTGTTCTGGAGAAGGAGAGAGCGAGACAGCAGCGCATCAGGCATCGTAGACGACGTTTGTGGATCCACCCCATCACATCCAAGAGAATGACGCGTGGGGTCTATTCTACACTCTGCATGGACCTTCGACGAAACCCGGATAAATTTTTTGGATATGTTGGGATGAAAATGGAGAATTTTGATTACTTGGTGGAGCGCATTGCACACCTCATAAGAAAAGCGGACACCTATTGCCGCTTCTCTGTTTCACCCGCAGAGCGTCTGATGGTGACTTTAAGGTAAGCCACATTTATTGGATGTGATCGCATCAGAGCACACTTTCACTGCAATCTTGTTGGTGGTAGTTTGTATCTCCAAGTGTTATAGCTCAGTTTTGGTATGTAATGCTGTGATTTAAAACTAATTTATTGTTTTTTAATTCCCCACAGATTTCTTGCAACTGGAGAATCCCTTTCGTCACTGCATTTCCAGTACAGACTCGGGATTTCCACCATATCTGGAATTGTGAAGTACACATGCCGTGCACTGTGGGACTCCTTAGCTGAAGAGTTTTTACCAGAGCCCACAACAGAGAGGTGGATTGAAATTGCTGACAAGTTTCAACAGATATGTCAGTTTCCCAACTGCTTGGGCGCTGTGGACGGGAAACATATCCGCATTGTAAAGCCAGCTGGATCGGGATCGGAATATTTCAATTACAAGAAATATTTTTCAATTGTCCTCATGGCCATCGCTGACGCGGAATACAAATTTATTGCGGTTGATATTGGGGCCTATGGCCGCTCCAATGACTCTCAAGTTTTCAAACTGTCTGCCATGGGGCGTAAACTGTATGGAAACACCTTCCAGTTCCCACCACCTAGACCGCTGGTCCACCTATGCCATTTGTCTGTGTAGGGGATGAAGCCTTCCAGCTGTCAGAACACCTTTTGAAACCGTACTCTAGCAGAGGATTGACAAGACCAAAACGCATTTTTAATTACCGCCTCACAAGAGCAAGAAGAATGGTTGAATGTACCTTTGGTATTCTGACAGCCAAATGGCGGGTCCTATTGACTGCGATCAACCTCAAGACAGAAACTGTGGACGAGGTGATCAAAGTGTGCGTGGTACTCCACAATTTTGTTATCTGCAAGGAACCCATTTCCATTGAGGACACCTCTGAAGAAACCACCTTGCAAGATTACCATGACATTACCACTAGAAGTTCTGTGACGGTTTCAGTAATGAGGGACAATTTTGCACTATACTTTATGTCACCTCAAGGCAGAGTACACTGGCAGGATGACAGAGTGTGAAAGATTTGTGCCCTAACCAAACTTGTGTACCTTCTGTACCAACAGTATATACCTTTGCCAACCAAAGTTGGCTATCTTGTCATGGTCTCTATTTTTAGCTTTAGGCCACAGGTGTGTACCTGGTTGTGTTTTATGCAAAGTATTTCACCTTGTAACAAAAGTTGTGTACATTGTTAGGAAATCACCAACAATAAACACAACTTTTTAGGTGAAATACTTTGCTTCAAACACAACCAGGAACACAACTGTGGCAAAATGCTAAAATTTACCCACAGTTATATACCTGGTTTTGAATACCTTTTTACCTTTGAAATACCCTGTATTTAACCTTTTTTTTAAACATAGTTCGCCGCAGAAAGAAATGACAGACAACCATTGTAAAACGATAATTTAACTTTTATTTAAAATATTTTTTTTTGTAAAATGTTTTTAAAGTGAAAAAAACTTTTTTAATAAATGTTTTAAACCAAATGACCATTTTTATTAAAAAACACACATTATAAATCTGTGTAGTGTGGGCTGGAAATACTGCTGGAGGGGCTGCGGGACAGTTCGACACTGGGAGTGTGGAGAGAGGACTGGGATCGTGGTGGGGAAGGAACAGTTAGAGGTGATGGTGTGGAAAAAGCTACAGAATGGGTGGACATGTGGGAGGCAGAAGAGGTGGTGGGCGGTGGAGTGGAGGGTTGGGCAGGGACTGTAGGAGCAGATGATGTTGATGGAAAGTTGTATGGGGAAGGAGTTTGGAGACAAACTCCTTTTTCGCCGGAGACAAAAAACGTTACAGTAGCCGTTTTTTCCAGACGCCGGATCACGTCACATTGCCGGATCCGGCGAAAATCGGATGAAACGCATGGCCATCCGGCTCGATCCGGCTCTAATGCAAGTCAATGGGGGGAAACCGGATCCGGCATTGCATTTCGCCGGATCCGGTTTTAGTCAAAAGCGCCGGATCGCGCCTGATGCCGAAAACCTGATGTGTGAAAGAGGCCTAAGGGACACACGTCCCTTGGATACCCAATGTGTACGTTAGTTACCAGCTGATCGCTGGTCTCCCTCCTGTCACACGCAGCGATGCGTGCTGGCCAGCAGGAGACCAGGAACCAAAGAAAAGTCCTGGGCTTTCCTACAGCGATCAGCGATAACTGCAGGGGGGGCGGTCGCTGATCGCTGTCACACACAGCGATCTCGCTGGTGAGATCGCTATGTGTGACGGGGCCTTTAGGCTCCCACTTAAACCTATTCAATACAGTATGTATTCTTTACTGGATTGTAGTTAACTATATTATTTCATACAGCACAGGAATAAGGCTTACTGCACCCAAATTGCTTGTTGGAGGCTAAAAGCACAAACCTTTGACATCTGAGTATATTTTAAATGTGGTTTCATTAGTTCTGTGTTTAATGATCCCTGATCATCAGTTGTAACAGAACTTCTAATCCTTCTATGCAAGAAATATGTCTGGGCCCCCTCCTTTTATGGCAACATACACATATATATATATATATATATATATATATATATATATATATATATATATATATATATTAGCTGAAGATCCCGGCGCTGCCTGGGCATAGTAACTAACTGTGGTTAGTTATAGCAAATTATAATTATCCTCCATCCCATAGCCCCGTGCCCATATACATATCATACATATCCACGGTCCCATAGGCCCGTGCCCATATACCCATCATACATATCCTCCATCCCATAGTCGAGTGCCCATAAACCCATCACACATCCTCCATCCCTTAGTCCCATGCCCATATACCCATCATACATATCCTCCATCCCATAGTCGAGTGCCCATATACCCATCACACATCCTCCATCCCATAGTCCCCTGCCCATATACCCATCATACATATCCTCCATCCCATAGTCCCGTGCCCATATACCCATCATACATATCCGCCATCCCATAGTCCAGTGCCCATATACCCATCACACATCCTCCATCCCATAGTCCCGTGCCCATATACCCATCATACATATCCTCCATCCCATTGTTCAGTGCCCATATACCCATCATACATATCCGCCATCCCATAGTCCAGTGCCCATATACCCCTCACACATCCTCCATCCCATAGTCAACCATTATGACATCATAATGAGCGGCGGGGCTTGCAACCTATGATGACATCAGCATCGCCATGGCAACCATTATGACATCATAATGAGGGGCGGGGCTTGACACGCCCACACTTTTTCCCCATTATGTAGATAGGGGCAAAATTGTTTGGTAAATTGGAACGCGCGGGGTTAAAATTTCACCTCACAACATAGCTTAGGATGCTCTTGGGGTCCAGACGTGTGACTGTGCCAAATTTTGTGGCTGTAGCTGCGACGGTGCGGATGCCTATCCTGGACATACACACACTCATACACACATACATACATACATACATACATACATACATACACACTTTGAGATGTATATAATATATATATATATATATACATATATATATAGCCACACGCATACATGTATATATATTACATAGTCTCCTTTATTGTGTATGTTGCTGTCCCTTATACAGTGCCTTCTCTTGCTATGTACAGTACCATCCCTTACATATTGGATTACATAGAGTCCTTTTTTTATTACATACCGTCCTGTCTTGTTAGCTGTGTAATGCAATAATGGCTGATGGAGCATGGGAAAGCTTTCCTAATGGAGGAGCTGTCTGGTCACCGGCTCCTCCATCAGCAGTCATTTTATAACAAGAGAGCGGACTATGTAATAAGAGGGCGCTGTGAATAACAAAATAACAAGAATACACTATGTAAAAGACAGAACTGTACATAACAGCAGAGGAAGAATATAATAAGGGACGGCACCATATATAACTAGAGAGGATGGTATGTAATAAGGGACTGTGTTATACATAATAAGTAAGTACGCTATATGCTAAGGGACTGTGTTAGACATAATAAGTAAGTACACTATATACTAAGGGACTGTGCTATACAAAAGTGAGTACATTATATACTAAAGGACTGTGCTATACATAATAAGTGACTACCCAATATACTAAGGGGCAGTGTTATGTATAATAAGTACACTATATACTAAGGGATTGTGTTAAACATAATAAGCGATAATAATGTCTTCCTTCACCTCCTCCCTCTTCCTAAAACCATTATAAATCCTCCTTCCTCCCTTCCCAATCCCCCCACACTCCTTATTTTCCTCCCTCTGCATCCCTCTATTGTCCTCTCCATTACCCCCATAATTTCCTTCTCCCCCAGCACCCCATCATTGCCCTTTCCATCACCTCTATCATTGCTTTCTTCCTCACCACCCAATCATGCCCATACCACCATCTCCATCATTGCCTTCTCCCCCACCACCCCCATCATTGCCCACTCCCCCACCACTCCCATTATTGTCCTTTCCACCATGACATCATTGTCCTTTCCAACACGACATCATTGTCCTTTTCCACCACCACCATCATTGCCCATTCCACAACCTCTATCATTGCTTTCTCCACCACCACCCCCATTATTGCCCATTCCACCACCTCCATCCTTTCCACCACGACATCATTGTCCTTTTCCACCACCATCATTGCCCATTCCACCACCTCCATCATTGCTTTCTCCACCACCACCTCCATTATTGCCCATTTCACCACCTCCATCATTTTCTCCTCCCCATCACCCCATCATTGCCCTCTCCTCCACCTACACACACACACAGACACACACAGCATCATTCACCTCTCTGTACGTTTCCCCGCAGTGCTACGCATGCACACACACATCTCTACACACACACACACACACACACAGCACCTCTCCGCATGCTATCTCGCAGCAGCATCATGGTGCCATCCAGTCATGCCGCTGACTGCTGTGTGAGACAGGAAGCAGGAAGGATCGCTGCAGCTCCCCTGCCATTTTCTACTGTAGGCAGTGGAGCTGCAGTGATCTCTCCCTGCCCGCCGCACAAGAAGGCAATCTGGCCAGGGGCCCCCCAAGCCTCGAAGCTGAATAAACAGGCCAGATTGCCCTTATTGTTAGCGGTCCTGCAGGAGCCCGTGGAGCCTTTGGGCCCTGATGCAGTTGCATCGGCTGCACATGCGTTATGTCCGCCCCTGGGGAAGAGGCTTGTCAATAGCAGGAGATGTAGAACAGGAGCACATATGTCATGTGAAAAGTTGTCAAAATAAGGGCTGATTTCAAAGAACAGTTTATTAACTAAAAAAGTAGAGGCTCTACTACATGAATCTAGGTCTAGCAAAGTTTATCACAGTGATTGAAAATCAGGGATTAAGGCGTGTGAGACATGTCCATGGCTCACAGGAGAGTTATTAAGATAACACAGTTAGGAGTTCAGCCCCAAGCTCCCTGTCTAACTGGTACTATTGGTCTCAGAATAACAACCCAAACTGCTGCACTGTCGCCCTGAAATGCCCCTAATAAAGGTGATTCCAGATGCAGAAACAGAGGCAAGGACAAAGAAGTGGATGCAAAAGTACCCCCTTCCCAGTTCAATTTTTTTTGTATGCCATACTCAAGACTGCCCCTAAACAGATAATTAAAAGGAGTGTGTACTAGCAAAATGTTATATTTTAAGCAAGGATTAAAGGAACCCATTGGGTATCTGAAAGAAAGGAGGAAGCTTCAAACAAAAGGCTACAGGAATAATGACCTTAAGGTCTGAGTTTGGATTGAAGCTTAGAGGAAGTAGCCATGAGTTTATGATTTTTAGTGGATGACCACACCTTGCCCCCAACAAATATGCTCAGCCATTCAGTGTGTATTTTTTTTTAGCAAAAGAGACCTGTCTTTCCTGTGCCCTTCTCAGGTTTTCTTTGACCTCAGATTAGATAAGGATCAACTTGTCTATAAATTTAATGGCCCGTGGAATATATAATTCAAAGGGTGAAAAAGAACTGAAGCAAAGGTGATACCCAAGATTACAAAACTGAGATGCCTGAATCAGCTAAAGTCTGATATTCCACCAGTCAGCCTGAGTGACTCAAGTGTCTGTGTCTGGTTGGCACATTTAGTGTAGTCTGATAACTGGTTTCTAGGTGGTAAGCAGTTGAAAAGGTTAATTCAATGTTGATCTTATTACAGAATGCCCTTTAGAATATGGAAACAAACTTAGTTCCCTGGCCAGCATTAAAATTTTCTGAAATCCCATGTAAACTCCCAATGTGTTTAATAAGCAACATGCTGTACTTAAGGTGTATGAATTAGGCAACCTAGACAGAGGAACGGAACAACACTGTTTACTAAATCTGTCCATAGCACCCAATTATTAGTTTTCACTTTAGAGTATAGCAGTTCAGTGATGAAGTTCATGGTGTGATGCAGTGACCGCTGTGACAGCTAGGGGGCGCTGTCTGGGTCATGCACACAGGCATCTCCATTATTGTAATGGAGAAAGGATGGTAAATGACTGTTTTGTATCCAAAGGTGGCCCTGGGATGGAAGCTGAAATATGTGGTAATCAGCAGAGGTAATGCTGAGTGTTTGTTACTATGTATCAGGGAAGGTTTTCAGGTGGCTTGGTGAGATGGGCAGGACCAATCACCTACAAACCCATCCAGGGACATGTGTCTGAACGCCCATAGTAAAAGCTGTGTATGTGTGTGAATGGCTGGGTGTTTGAATAGAACCTGCTATGAGGTCATTGCCATGTGATCCGGTGAGTGCCTGGATCTGATTGGTCCATGTTGAAGGTCCTGAAAGGCCACGTGTGAGAGCAGAGTCTGTGACAGACTGCATTTGGGGAGCCACTGTCCGGCTGTGGTTCTGGAACTGTGAGGCGGCCTAGTGAATAAGGCACTGTCCGGAATGGTGAGCCCAGTGCGGCCGCTTCCCTGAGAGAAAGGACTAAGCGAGAGTCGGCATCTGGAAGCAGGAGCTCCTAAGAGGTAACCTCGGACAGGGGGAATTAACTGAGAGACTGTAGAGCCTGATTGCTGGACAAAGCACAGCCTGTGTGAACACAGGGCTAAGGGAGCGGAGCTCCACTATGAACATTCATTTGGTCTGCTGTAAGACTGTTATCGTTTCTTCATGCTGCTATGGTTTATGCCGTGTACAATAAACCGTATGGACTATGTTATGTGAAAAGCCTGTGCTGGACCTGGTTTATCTGCAGCCAAGTGAGTGTCCCCAATACACTCAGCGAGCACTACCTTACATATGGTGGAGAGTGCTAAAGCCAATGCTGTAGCCTTGTTGCTGGAGGCAACGGACAAGGACTACAAAATCGGTTGCTAGGGGCAACAGTTTCAAGAAGCACATGTTGCAGTGCTGGCGACTCTGAGCCAGGTAACAGACAGGAGTCTGTGGTATGCTGACCGGGGTCAGAGAAAAGACTGTTTGAGAAGTCGCTATAGGGTGCCTCTGTGGATATGAGGTACCTGGGAACCTGTGTGGCCGACACCAGCAGGTATTGGTCAGGAGTCCGTGTTGTACTGACCGGGGTCAGTGAGAAAGACTGTGTACCTGAATGGTTCAGGGTGCCAGGTCCTGGAGGGTCAGTGTTGTGAAATTCTGGGAGAAGAATCGGATCCCTGGAGCACATGCTGCGACCTTGGACCTGGTGAGGCCGGTGTGTTGGGAGTCCCAAGGAGTAGGGACAGATCCCTGAATAGCACCCGGTGAGGCGTGAGTGTTGGACGGTCTCAGGTGGAGACACAGTTACAACGTGGGCCCTGCGATAGGGAAAGGGGACATGGAGACCTCCTGCACTCCCCTGAGTCAGTGTCCCTAATGCTCCTAACATTCCCTATGCTGGATTCGCACCGGGAGCCGCTCAGGATACCTGTCGCCCTAGCACACCCTACACCTAGCCCTTGCTAGGGAGCTGGGTGGCGCAGGCACTGGCCCCACCGCTGTACTAATGCACACAAAGGGAAAACACAAACAAGGGAACACCACTTAGCTTTACTCTATTGCTCTTGCCCCTGGCAACAGAGTCCACCACCAGAATGCAGCTCTGTTATGATGAGTCACCGAAGGAGGAAAAAACAAAATACCAGCTAAGTCCAGAAAAAACAGAGAGGTTGGCAGCTATCGGATTGTAGACCCCTGAACCTATCCACAACAACTAGCAGTAGCCGTGGGGGGTTCCTACGGTGCCCTAGACCCCTCGATCACAGCCGGAGAGCTACATAGCCTAAAGACAGAAAGGGGAAAAACTAAACTGCCCCAGAGCAGACCCCAAAGAAATAGGCAGCCCCCAACATATAATGACGGTGAAGCAAGATGAAAACACTAACACAGATAGAAAGATAGGTTGAGCAAATGATGGGGCCCAAGCTAACTACATAGGACAGGATAGGAAAGCTGCTGTCTGCCATCCGCAAAAACCCTATCAAAATGAGCCAACCGACTGATAGGAAAAACAGGCCCTGAAGTCGCTAGGCTTCAAAAGACTATATCAGCACTCAGGTATATTCTGAAGACAGAGCAAAAGATCAACAGATCAGAGACAAAAATGGAATTCAGCTCACCCCCGGCCAGGGATGGCAGAACTCCCAAAAAACAAGGCAAAACAAAAACAAAACTGAAGAGTACAAAGCAGAGCAGAAAAACTTAGCTTTGAGCTGCAGGAATCAGACTGGTCTCCAAGAATCCAGCAGGAAAATCACCAGCCAGGAAGAAGGGCGTCGGCAGCCTTATATCCAGTCCTCAATTCCAGCCACCCTGTTATCATCTAGCTGCCCAGGTGTTTGGTAATCAGTCTCACTACCTTCCTTCACCAGAGGAGGGAGTTCATCAGACCTCAATGATGAAGGGAAAAATGAACTCACAACACAGCTCTCCTCCTGAATCGCTGCCACCAAGCTCTGTCAGAGCTACAAGGAAATCCCCTATGACTCCTTCCACACCAGGGCTAAGGCAGTGCTGCAAGGAACGCTCTCCAGCTCCTTCCTCCACCAAGGATGGTTGAAATGAGTACTATCACCAACACTGATTGCAACACCTGTGACTCTTTTATAGCAGAGCCAGCAATCACACCTGCATTATAAATGTGCACTTAACTAAAGAAAGAGTGCAATGACGCGCACCACCACCGGGGGCAAACTTAGAACAAACGACACCACAGTGCAATAATCCAAATGGCCACCGGGGGCAAAAACATCTCTAAGCACAGCTTGAGAAAAAAAAATGTTACCTGTGCTTTTATCTGTTGTTAAACCCTTCATGGATCATGACAGTACCCTCCCCTTAATGAGGGGCCTCTGGACCCTCAAGACTGCTCCCCATCAGGGAACCACCTACAGCAGGGACGCCCAGACCCAGAGTTCACCCCAGCAACTACCTGCACGTCAGGTTGATGACAAACGAGCCCGCTGGTATTGGCAACGTTTCTGGAGGCACCACACATCTCCGAAGGGCTGACCTGGGGAACAAGTTGTGTATGTGTATGTTTGGCATGTTTGGTATAAGCTGGTAACACTCCACAACACACTTCCACTGGATGTTTTTTGGTGGCCACCCATACACGCTCGTTCACACACAGGTCCAGACCTGAACATTTATTGCCACTCGTACGTTTGTCACCACTTGGAGAACTCTTTCTGGGATTGACAACAGAGGCGTCCCCCTGTGTCATCACACTCACACCCCCGCACTTCACCAAGGGGTACACCACCCTCCAACCCTTTCCACCATGAGGTCTGCGCCTCCCAGGGTTGGCTAATGGCGAGGGTTGAGACTTGCCCCTACTCTCCTGCAGCACATCCGCTGCTCTCACCGGAAAGGAAGGGGTCCGTTGAAGAGAGACGGCAGAGACAGTAGTTCCTAGGCAGCAGTCCATACACGAGTGCCCCCAGCTGACCACTTCCCTCGCCCGCCAATCTATTACCGGGTTATGTCTTTTCAGCCAAGTGAGGCCCAAAACAATAGGTACTGGCATTCCCTCCAAGACGTAGCACGATAAGGACTCCTCATGATGTCCTATACGCAGATGGATATTCTCTACGACATTGGTCAAGCTCCCCTGGCTCAGTGGAACAGAGTTTATGGCCTGGACGCTTATAGGCTGGGCTAGCGTCCTACACATCAGACCATGAGTCTGGACAAAGCGAGCATCCACCAGACTGACTCCCGCTCCGCTGTCCACAAGCACCGATATCACCACCGGTACCCCGCCAGCCAAGACCTCTGCTGACATGGCACTTTGGGAGGGCAAAATGGAGGAAATGTAAACTCCCTGGTCGCCTCCCTCCAAGTGACCAGGGGAATGTGGCTTCTCAGATGGCACAGATAATTTGTCGCGCAATGGGCAAGCCTTCAGGACATGACCAGTCTGCCCACAGTGCAAACATGCCTACACCACTCCCCGTACCGTAGGCAGCTCCGAATACAAACTAGCTACACCTACTTGCATAGGTTCGTCTGGAGACTTGGCATGAACTGGGCAGGCTCTCATAAAATGGCCAGGCTTCACACAGGAAAAGCATACCCCCCCACCAAGGCGAGCCACAGACACCCCTTTTTTTGTCTAAACAACACCGGGCTGTCTGGGTTCCTCTGTCCGCACTGGTAGGTGCTCCTCCCTAGTGAGGACATCAGGGGGCACTTTTCACTTTTTGTATATGTCTTTCCCTGAGGCATCTATCCACCCGGATGGCAAGGGACATGGCGGCCTCCAGTGACCTGGGGGCGGCGTACTGCATCAGAGCATTCTGCAACTTTGGAGACAAACCCTGCACAAATTGACTCCTAAGTGCAGGGTCATTCCACTGAGTGTTAGTGGCCCATCTCCTAAACTCTGAGCTGTACTCCTCAGCAACCCGGGCTCCCTGCTTACACCTACGGATCCGAGATTCCGCCAGGGCGACGGCATCAGGATCCCCATACACAAGTGCCAAAGCCGCGAAAAACTCATCCACGGACACCAATGATGGAGAATCGTCCGGTAGGGAGAAGGCCCAGAATTGGGGATCCCCTTTAAGAAGGGACATAATGATTCCCACCCGTTGCTCCTCACTCCCTGATGAACGGGGGCACAGCCTGAAATACAATTTACAGGCTTGATGGAATAACAAGAATTGATCTCTCCCTCCAGAAAATCTGTCAGGGAGGGATATCTTGGGTTCTGACGGAGCCTGGTCCTGAACCAAGCCCCCAGAGCCCACTAACAGCCGAAGCTGCCGCACCAACCCTCCGCGCAGCCCCCTAATCTCATTAGTAAGGGTCTGCAGGATTTGGGCAAAGGTCTGAACTGGGTCCATGGCTCAGCAGAGAAAAAAAAAGTTGTAGGTTGGTGATAATGTCACGTGGACCCGTCCTGTGTGACGCGACCCGCAGGCCGGTAACTGAAGCAACAAGACGAGGCACAGGAAGCTGTCCTGTGTGACACAGCCCGCAGGCCGGTAACTGTAAGCAAGACAAGTGGGAGGGAACACAGTTACAACGGTGTGCCCTGCGATAGGGAAAGGGGACGTGGAGACCTCTTACACTCCCCTGAGTCAGTGTCCCTAACGCTCCTAACATTCCCTATGCCGGTTCCACAACGGGCGCCGCTCAAGATACCTGTTGCCCTAGCACACCCTACACCTATCCCTTGCTAGGGAGCTGGGTGGCGCAGGCACTGGCCCCACCGCTGTACTAATACACACGAAGGGAAAACACAAACAGGGGAACACCACTTAGCTTTACTCTATTGCTATTGCTCCTGGCAACAGAGTCCACCACCAGAATGCAGCTCTCCTCCTGAATCGCTGCCACCAAGCTCTGCCAGAGCTACAAGGTAATCTCCTATGACTCCTTCCACACCAGTTCTAAGACAGTGCTGCAAGGAACGCTCTCCAGCTCCTTCCTCCACCAAGGATGGTTGAAATGAGCACTATGTACTATCACCAACACAGATTGCAACACCTGTGACTCTTTTAAAGCGGAGCCAGCAATCACACCTGCATTATAAATGTGCACTTAACTAAAGAAACAGAGTGCAATGATGATCACCACCATCGGGGCAAACTTAGAACAAACGACATCACAATGCAATAATCCAAATGGCCATCGGGGGCAAAAACATCTCTAAGCACAGCTTGAGAAAAAAAGGTTACCTGTGCTTTTATCTGTCCTGATCCCGCATGGATCATGACATGGACGTCCTGAATAGCACCCGCTGAGGCCCTGAACCTGGTGGCCAGTGTGTTGGAAACCCTGGGAGGAGGGTGGACCCCTGAATAGCACCCGGTGAGGCGGGAGTGTTGGACGGTCTCAGGTGGAAATGGACATCCTGAATAGCACTCGCTGAGACCCTGGACCTGGTGACTGGTGTGTTGGGAAACCTGGGAGGAGGGTTGGATCCCTGAATAGCACCCGGTGAGGCCTGTGTGTTGAACGGTTCCACGTAGGGATGGACGTCCTGAATAGCACACGGACAGGCCACATGTGTTTTTGTGCTGTGTTTTTTTTTCTCCCTCTCAAGTCAGTTTACGGTGGCTCAGTGGGGTCATAAAGGTGACAAGCGGCTTGATGTAACTCGGCGGGGTTACGAAGGTGACAAGCGGCTGGCTGTAACTCGGCGTTGTTACGAACGTTGCTGTGGATCAGCGGGTCCACGAATACGGCACAGCAGGAGTTGCAGTGACACCAGCAGCTGTTTGTGAGCGGCAGCTGGAGGTGCTTATGATTTGCGGCTACAGCAGGAGCTGTGGCAGTGCCAGCAGGAGTCGGTGTGGTATCGTAAGAGGACATCAGAGTATTCGTCTTCTTAAAGGGCCAGTTTTAAGCCCAAAAGACATAAACGTACCGTGTGAACTCTGGCCTAAGAAGGCCTGTAGAGGGGACATGGGGAAATCGCGAAAGGGGGTGGTCCAATTCAGGGTGGTGACACAAAAAGGAGTGGAGTCCCAGAAGGGGGCAGTGGCCAAAATCAGGGTGGTGACCTAAAAAGGGGTGGAGTCCCAGAGGTAGGCAGAGTCCCAGAAGGGGATAGTGGCCCAAAAGGGAGAGGAGCATCCCGACATAAAAGAGGTGGTGCAGACGAACTGTTGCCAGCAGCAAATGTACTATAGGTGACAAGTATGCTTGGTGAACTACCCACCCAGCAAGAGGCTACAGGGATTGCCCTACAGGTGAACGAGGAGGAAATGTATGGACTGGTCGATTCTGGGACCCAGGTGACTCTAGTGAGGGTGGCGCCCCAGGGTTTTGTAATACCCAATAAGAAGGTCAGGGTCACTTGCATTAATGGGAGCACTAGGGACTATCCAGTGGCCAGGGTGATCCTGGAGACGATCTGGGACAGTACCGGACAGGATGTCGCTATAGTCCTGAATTTATGCTGTCCGGTAGTCATAGGCCAGGACTCTGAGCTGTTCTCTGACTTGTGGGAGAGAAGAGCGGCTCTACAGCAGGAGGATGGAGCGCTTTTGGCTCAGGGGGTTGCATACCTTAAGGCAGTAACATCTTCCAACCGTGACGGGACAGATGTTGGGATGACCAGTAGTGTTGAGCATTCCGATACCGTAAGTATCGAGTATCGGCCGATACTTGCTGTATCGGAATTCCGATACCGACTTCCGATATTTTTTCAATATCGGAATTCGGCATCGGAATCGGAAGTTCAGTTGATTGACGGCCTGACGTCATCATGATGCGCGGTGTGTGCGCATCATGATGCGCCGTCATTTCGGGCCTTCCGGGGGTCTCTGCCGGCCTGCCGGGGGGCTGTGCCGGCCTGCCGGGGGGCTGTGTGGACTGCCCGGGGTCTGTACCAGCCTGCCGGGGGGCTGTGCCGGCCTGCCGGTGGTCTGTGCACCCTGTGGGGGTCTGTACCGGCCTGCCGGGGGGCTGTGCCGGCCTGCCGGGGGGCTGTGCTGATGTCCGGGGGTCTGTGCAAGCATCGTCCGATGGGACTACAAGTCCCATCGGGCGATGCCTGCTACCATGACAGTGATTGACACATTAGCCAATGATGGGACAGTAGTAGTCCCATCATCCGGCTAATGTGTTAAATGTTAAAAAAAAAAAAAAAATACTACATACATACTACATGCATGCTACATACATACTACATGCTACATACATACTACATATATACTACATACATACTACATACATGCTACATACATACTACATGCATGCTACATACATACTACATGCTACATACATACTACATGCATGCTACATACATACTACATGCATGCTACATACATACTACATATATACTACATGCATGCTACATACATACTACATGCTACATACATACTACATATATACTACATACATACTACATACATACTGCATGCTACATACATACTACATACATACTACATACATACTACATGCATGCTACATACATACTACATATATACTACATGCATGCTACATACATACTACATGCTACATACATACTACATATATACTACATACATACTACATACATGCTACATACATACTGCATGCTACATACATACTACATACATACTACATACATACTACATGCATGCTACATACATACTACATGCATGCTACATACATACTACATGCATGCTACATGCATGCTACATACATACTACATGCTACATACATACCACATACATACTACATACATACTACATACTACATATATACTACATGCATGCTACATACATACTACATGCTACATACATACCACATACATACTACATACATACTACATACATACTACATGCTACATACATACTACATATATACTACATGCATGCTACATACATACTACATGCTACATACATACCACATACATACTACATACATACTACATACATACTACATGCTACATACATACTACATATATACTACATGCATGCTACATACATACTACATGCTACATACATACCACATACATACTACATACATGCTACATATATACTACATGCATGCTACATACATACTACATATATACTACATGCATGCTACATACATACTACATGCTACATGCATGCTACATACATACTACATACATACTACATGCTACATACATACCACATATATACTACATACATACAATACATTCATACAATACATACATAGACATACAGTACATATAACATAGAGTAACATACTTACCAATACTTGTCACATTGTTCCCCGAAGCCATTGTCTTTTCCGGAATAAATATTAACATAACAAACCACAAAAATACTCACCCACGATCCGAAGCAGTCCACGAGTGTGTCCCACGACGATCTTGGGTAGAGAACTGCAGCATCAGATGATGCTGCCGTTCTCTACGGGCTGCAGGAATCCAATGACGGAAGGTAGGTATCCTTCCGCACTGTATTCCTCCGCCACTTAAAAAAAAAAAGTCCCTAGTCTCACTTTATGCCATTGCTGCGTGGGAATTTCCCACACAGCAATGGCATAAAGTGAGACTAGGGACTTTTTTTTTTTAAGTGGCGGAGGAATACAGTGCGGAAGGATACCTACCTTCCGTCATTGGATTCCTGCAGCCCGTAGAGAACGGCAGCAACAGCTGATGCTGCAGTTCTCTACCCAAGATCGTCGTGGGACACACTCGTGGACTGCTTCGGATCGTGGGTGAGTATTTTTGTGGTTTGTTATGTTAATATTTATTCCGGAAAAGACAATGGCTTCGGGGAACAATGTGACAAGTATTGGTAAGTATGTTACTCTATGTTATATGTACTGTATGTCTATGTATGTATTGTATGAATGTATTGTATGTATGTGGTATGTATGTAGCATGTAGTATGTATGTAGTATGTATGTAGCATGCATGTAGCATGCAGTATGTATGTAGCATGCATGTAGTATATATGTAGTATGTATGTGGTATGTATGTAGCATGTAGTATGTATGTAGCATGCATGTAGTATGTATGTAGCATGCATGTAGTATATATGTAGTATGTATGTAGCATGTAGTATGTAGCATGCATGTAGTATATATGTAGTATGTATGTAGCATGTAGTATGTATGTAGCATGCATGTAGTATATATGTAGTATGTATGTAGCATGTAGTATGTATGTAGCATGCATGTAGTATGTATGTAGCATGCATGTAGTATGTATATGGTATGTATGTAGCATGTAGTATGTATGTAGCATGCATGTAGTATATATGTGTTATGTATGTGGTATGTATGTAGCATGCATGTAGCATGCATGTAGTATGTATGTAGTATGTATGTAGTATATATGTAGTATGTATGTAGCATGTAGTATGTATGTAGTATGTACGTAGCATGCATGTAGCATGCAGTATGTATGTAGCATGCATGTAGTATATATGTAGTATGTATGTAGCATGTAGTATGTAGCATGCATGTAGTATATATGTAGTATGTAGCATGTAGTATGTATGTAGCATGCATGTAGTATATATGTGTTATGTATGTAGCATGTAGCATGCATGTAGCATGCATGTAGTATGTATGTAGTATATATGTGGTATGTATGTAGCATGCAGTATGTATGTAGCATGCATGTAGTATATATGTAGTATGTATGTTGCATGTAGTATTTATGTAGTATGAATGTAGCATGTATGTAGTATGTAGTATGAATGTAGCATGTATGTAGTATGCATGTTGTATGTATGTAGCATGTAATTTTTTTTTTTTTTTTTACATTTAACACATTAGCCGGATGATGGGACTACTACTGTCCCATCATTGGCTAATGTGTCAATCACTGTCATGGTAGCAGGCATCGCCCGATGGGACTTGTAGTCCCATCGGACGATGCCTGCACAGACCCCCGGAGCCTGCACAGCCCCCCGGCAGGCCGGCACAGCCCCCCGGCAGGCCGGCACAGCCCCCCGGCAGGCCGGCACAGCCCCCCGGAGCCTGCACAGCCCCCCGGCAGGCCGGCACAGCCCCCCGGCAGGCCGGCACAGCCCCCTGGCAGGCCGGCACAGCCCCCCGGAGCCTGCACAGACCACCGGCAGGCCGGCACAGACCACCGGAGCCTGCACAGACCCCCTGGCAGGCCGGCACAGCCCCCCGAAAGGCCCGTACAGACCCCAGAGAGGCTGTACAAGGGCAGGAAAGGGTTTTTCTTATTCCGATACCGGAAGTCCCATAGACTTGAATGGGACTTCCGGTATCGGAATCGGCGATACCGATACTTTTTTTAAAGATCGGCCGATACCATCCGATACGATACTTTGAAGTATCGGACGGTATCGCTCAACTCTAATGACCAGAGGGAAGGGTGAGACTGCCCAATGTATGGACATGATATCACCTGATGGGTACCACAGTGTGAATGATAATGACAGTGCTCCACCAGGTGAAGACAGGTTGATGCTGGTAGACAAACCAGAGTGTGTGACCGATGAAGACGGGGTCCAATATCATTAGAAATGGGGACTGTTGAGTACTGGATGACCGATCAGGGAGTGGTGGCTACCATTAAGACAGTGATGACAGTGACAAGGAGTGCAGTAAGACTGACTCAGGGCTAAATGGCCAGACGTCCTCCCATTGCCAGAGGGGTAAAAGCCGGAAAGGGGTTGAACAACAGCATCCTCGGAGAAGTTGAAGCAAGAGAAGAAGATCTCCAATTTGACCGCCATCACCCAACGACTAGAGGGTCAAGTTAACAAACTGACCCAGGAGATGGACACTTGGGAATAGCGAGCTGACAGTTTTTGCTGGGTAGAGACGCACATACGAGACTTGGAGCAAGGGTACAAAGAGATGTGTCAACAGCTGGTGAAGGAATGTCTAAAGGTGGTGAGTATGGAAGTCCCCAACTCAGCGCAGTTGGAGCTGCTGCACTACCTAGAGTCCGAGCTCTTGGCAGTCAAGGCCCTGAGACAAACGGCCGAGCACAGAGTGGAGGAGCTCGAGAAAGAAGTCTTGGAGCTCAGAGGTCACCTGTCAATGTGGCAAAGGGTGAACAAAACCCTTAGGGAAGATGGGGAAGTGCTCAGAGGAGCAGTAAGAGGTCTTCTGCAGGAGAAGAAGTTTGTGGTCGAAGACTTCCAGCGGCCGTGCCAGAGTGTTCACAAGACGGAACTGCCAGTGCCCATCTTGGCAAGGGGTCTCGAAGAGGTAAAATCTCCTGAAGAGTTTGAGCTAAAAGCTGAACAATATACTTCCCCGGTCGGGACAACTGTATTGAGGGAAGTGTCCATGGTAAACCTGAAGCCATCTATTCAGGAAGAGAGCAAGCCCACGACCTTCAAGTGTGTGATTGACGTACCTGAAGACGGGCAAGAAGCCTGTACCGGTGAAGGGGTGCATGAGGCTTTTAAAAAGGCAGTCAAAGCGAGTAGGGTGCAATGGGCACCTGACACTTGGCAGTTGGTGGTACTGTTAACCAGAGAAAACGCAGTAAAGCAGGTGGCTGTCCTGGCAGATATGCATCTGCAATGTCTCCACGCTAAACAGATGTTCAGGCGAAGTAATGTGAAAGCGGCTCAACGTCTAGAGCTTGCGAAGGAAGCTAAGAATTGGCTGGGATTGGGGGGAAGATATAATTCAGGTACCCAAATATCTGGTGGAGAGAGTCGTTGGAAGGCTCGGTAAAGTGATACCTTGTGGATATCTCCGATGTGGCGAGGCTGAGGATCCGTCCTGATGAAGAAGTTCAGGTATCTGGTGAAGATGGCATGATTCCCATCATTGTGGTTGGCCCCATGGAAAGCCTTAGGAACTTCCAGATGCTCCTAGAATATCGAGCAACATACTTGCAGGAGATAGAGCAGCTGAGACTTGACCAACTGCAGATCAATAAAGAAATGTGGAACATCAGATGGCGGCAGCCTTCATCCCGGGGTATAAGAACCTCCGAATAATGAGATGGCGGGTAGCCAAAGACTTTCTGCAAGTGGCAGTTCTTCTCACAATATGAGACTGAGAGACCAGACAGTGGGCTCGACTCTAAGTAAGGCTTATAACTGCACCAACCGGGAGAGCCGGTCGTGGAGTGAAAAGTCGGCGGATGGAGCCAACGGGGAAAGTGTGGAGACTAAAAAGGGTCCGGTGACACAGACGGACTTTGATTGAAAGGCCAAAGCCCAAGACCGATATACTGACCGCTGGGGCAGGGGAAGCCTAAAGTAAATATGATGATGTATGATGCCCAAAACAGACTGAGACAGTCCTCTCGACTTGTAGGGCAAGGTGACAGTGGCTTCCCGGTCTCGAGGCACTTAGTATGTGACAAGTGTTCAACCCCACAAGTTTGAACAGGGGGGTATGTGATGCAGTGACCGCAGTGACAGCTAGGGGGCGCTGTCTGTGTCATGCACACAGGCATCTCCATTATTGTGATGGAGAAAGGATGGTAAATGACTGTTATGCATACCTAGGTGGGTGGCCCTGGGATGTAAGCTGAAATATGTGGTAATCAGCAGAGGTAATGCTGAGTGTTTGTTACTATGTATCAGGGAAGGCTTTCAGGTGGCTTGGTGAGATGGGCAGGACCAGTCACCTACAAACCCACCCAGGGGCGTGTGTCTGAACGCCCATAGTAAAAGCTGTGTATGTGTGTGAATGGATGGGTGTTTGAATAGAACCTGCTATGAGGTCATTACCATGTGATCCAGTGGGCGTGGCTATGGACCATATAAGGTGACCAGGGTAGGTCACATGGGGGAGAGTGCCTGGATCTGATTGGTCCATGTGGAAGGTCCCGGAAGGCCACATATGAGAGCAGAGTCTGTGGCAGACTGCGTTTGGGGAGCCACTGTCTGGCTGTGGTTCTGGAACCATGAGGCGGCCTAGTGAATAAGGCACTGTCCGGAATGGTGAGCCCAGTGCGGCTGCTTCACTGAGAGAAAGGACTAACCGAGAGTGAGCATCTGGAGCAGGAGCTCCTAAGAGGTAACCCCGGACATGGGGAATTAACTGAGAGAATGAAGAGCCTGATTGCTGGACAAAGCACAGCCTGTGTGAACACAGGGCTAGGGAGCGGAGCTCCACTATGAACATTCGTTTGGTCTGCTGCAAGACTGTTATCGTTTCTTCATGCTGCTATGGTTTATGCTGTGTACAATAAACCGTATGAACTATGTTATTTGAAAAGTCTGTGCTGGACCTGGTTTATCTGCAGCCAAGTGATTCTATAGAAGGATCAACTTTATTCTCATTTGCACAAGGAAAGACTAGAAGCAATGGGATGAAACTGAATGGGAGGAGACACAGATTAGATATTAGAAAAAACTTTTTGACAGTTAGAGTGATCAATGAGTGGAACAGGCTGCCACGAGAAGTGGTGAGTTCTCCTTCAATGGAAGTCTTCAAACAGAGGCTGGAAAGACATCTGACTGGGATGATTTAGCGAATCCTGCTTTGAGCAGGGGGTTGGACCAGATGGCCCAGGAGGTCCCTTCCAACTCTACGATTCTATGATTCTATGAAGTGAGTGTCCCCCAATACACTCAGTGAGCGCTACCTTACAAAGGATAGAGGTGTCAAAGGACCTTTAGGAGCAGGTAATGACTGTATTGGATTGATTTGGCTTGGGCATAGATTACACATTCAATTGCATATTCCTTACAATCCCAAACAATTTTTGTCCACCAAAAATACCTGGATATCAGTAAGACAGTGTTAGGTTGAAAAATAAGAAATGTATCCCCCCTCTGCTGAAGAAGATGTGGAAAAAGAGGTGACTTGATGCACATGTTCTGGAACTGCCCTATAGCCCAATCTTTTTGGTCTCAGCTATCTTCTGTTATACTGAGAATTTATAATACACCTATCACCCTCTCTCCACAAACAGCACCACTCTCTCTCAAACTGGACACTTTAGGCTTACACTCTAAACTATTAATAATCCAACTATGTTTAGTTGCTAAAAACTCAATTGCATATCATTGGAAGAGCCTCACACTTCCAAATACCCAGACTATCATAGATATTATGATCCAACACCGTTCGTTTGAATTAAAATTTGCATTAGCCAACAATCATTTAATAAAGTTTAACAACAAATGGGCTATGTGGGAAAACTCTTTCCCCCCACCTATACTATAAAGATTGTTGTCCTGAATACATACCAGAACCTTTACTGACTCTCTTCCTATACGTTATACAATTCCCCAGTTGATGTCATGTTATTGTTTGCGCATTGATTTGGAACTGATGTTCTCTGATTTATGTTTTACATAATGTATGTTGCTAACCTTTGTTCCTCTTCTTCCCCCACATCGTACCCTCCCCCCCACCCTTCCCTCCCTATCCTATAATTTCCCTGTTTATTTGCAAAACTAATAAAAATCTTGGAAAAGAAAAATAAGAAATGTTCACTAGTTTCCTGCTCCTTGCCTAATGAATATTGATCAAGTGTGCACTAAAGAAATAACACCAGACACACACAGTTGGATGTAACCTCTTTTTGATGAATCTATGGCTCAGTTCCAAAAGGACCTTTATTTAGTCCGAGCATATATTTATATAACCTCTGTAAGGGGGCTTGGTTAGCTCTAAAATGGGAGTGATCGGATGTATTCCATTGGTTAGTGGGTTGGATAATGAGCTGGTCCATGGGTGGATCCATGATGTCATCAGGCTGGGTTGGTCCATGAGGCCATCAGAGTGGGCGTCATCTTGGATACCCGCACATGGTGTGTGGTGAAACAGGAAATGGCAGCCATCTTTAGTGTCACACTTTGATCTGAGCAAGCTTATGTTAGGTTAAACAGTACACTTTATGGATCATTTCTCTCAAACTCTTGTGTTTTGAGATTAATTAAGTATTTGATCTTATGGCTCTCCTCAACAATAGTATTATCATTCTAAGGATGACTGATGGATACGTACTTATAGGATTCCTGTAGGACTCATAAACGAAACTGGTAAAACACAGAATTTTTGAGTAAGAATACTGTCAGGCCCTACATTTTGAGATGTATAGATTTGCTTCAAAAGAGACACAAAATATACCACAATAGTATCTACTAGAATGAGAAATTGTTTAATATCCCCAATTTGAGATGGACATAAACTACTGGCGGAGAGGGTCAGTAACTATAACATAGCAGCAATTCAGTCCAAATGAGGTTGAGTCTTAATGAAGAAGACAAGTGGGTGCCGATCCTGCTGGTGAGCACAGCTGTTGTGAGTTCATTTTCCCCTCCGTCACTGAGGCCTGGTGAACTCCCTATTCTAGTGAAGGAAGGTAGTGAGCCTGATTATCAGGCACCTGGGACTAATGAAGACGATTGGCTGAGTGGAGTCACTGACTGGATTTAAGGCAGCCTACGCCCTTTCTGCCCTGCGGGTGATTTCTCTGTGGACGCTTGGACACCAGTCTGATTCCTGCTCTCCTAAAGCTAAGTTTTCTGTTTTGCCTTTTTGCATTTAAGATTTGTTTTTGTTTTTCTTGCTTTTTGGATTCTGCCACTCCCTGCTGGAGTGTGCAGTGCTCCGTGAGCTCTGTCTTCTGAAAGTACCTGAGTGCTGATTTAGTTTTTGAAGCTTAGTTGCTTCAGGGCCATTTTTATATCAGCTTGTTGGCTTTTGTCTCTGATAGGGTTTTGGCAGATTGCAGACAGCAGCCTTCCTATCCGTTCCTATCTAGGTAGTTTTTGGGCCCCGTCTTTGCTCAGCCTGTCTTTCTGTCTGTTTAAGTGTTTTCATCTTGCTTCACCGTCATTATATGTGGGGGGCTGTCTATTGCTTTGGGGTCTGCTCTGGGGCAGTTAGATTTCCCCTTTCCTTCTTTAGGCCTATGTATCTCTCCGGCTGTGATCGAGGGGTCTAGGTCATCGTAGGAACCCCCCACGGCTACTGCTAGTTGTGTTGATAGGTTCAGGGGTCTGCAATCTGATAGTTGCCAACTTCTCTGGTTTTCAGGACTTAGCTAGCATTTCTGTTTTTGCCTCCTACGGTGACTCAATCATAACAGAATCACCCGTCCAAACCGCAGATCCTGGGGTACTCAATAGCAGGAAAGAATTGTGTTTAAAAAAAAAAAAAAAAAAAAGGTGTGTGTATATTCTCTCCTCTATATCTCTGAGGCCGTAGGGGGAATTTTTTTTTCTCTCAATGGAGATAAAGCAATTGTCTGATCGTGTGGAGCAGCTCGCTGCGGAAGTGCGGGGAATTTCCGCCTATCTTGCTCGTTCACATGCTGTTGAACCAAAGATCCCCACACCTGATGTATTTTTTGGGGATCGATCTAAATTTTTGAGTTTCAAAAATAATTGTAAATAATTTTTTGCTTTGAAGCCTAACTCGTCAGGGAGTCCCGCGCAGCAGGTTAAAATTGTCATCTCTTTGCTGCTCGGCGATCCCCAGGATTGGGCGTTTTCTTTGAAACCAGATGACCCTATTCTGACTAATGTGAACGCATTTTTTCAAGCCTTGGGGTTGCTGTACGACGAACCTAATGCTATTGATCAGGCTGAAAAGACCCTGTTAGCATTGAACCAGGGTCGAGAATCTGCAGAGTTGTACTGTCAAAACTTCCGAAAGTGGGCGGTCCTTACTACCTGGAATGATAGTGCCTTGGCTGCTCTCTTTCGGAAGGGTTTGTCAGAAGCCGTAAAAGATACTATGGTGGGATTTCCTGTTTCCTCTGGTCTGGACGATTCTATGTCTTTAGCCATTCAGGTTGATCGGCGTTTACGTGAATGCAGGATTACACGAGAGGTGTTGCCACCGGTTGAACAGACGTCTGAACCTATGCAATGTGATAGAGTTTTGTCTAAGGCGCAACGTCAGGAATTCAGAAGGCGCAATAAGCTGTGTTTTTTCTGTGGAGATGCCTCACATATTATTTCTGTTTGTCCTAAATGTGAGAAACGCTTTGCACACACATTTTCTGTTGGTGGGGTTCAGCCTAAGTTTCTTTTGGCGATTACTCTGATCTGTTCCCTGTCCACCTTTTCCGCCAAGGCTTTTGTGGATTCGGGAGCAGCGCTAAACCTAATGGACTTGGATTTTGCTAAACGTTGTGGATTTCCGTTGACACCTCTGCAGATGCCTATCCCTTTGAGGGGGATTGATGCTACCCCTCTGGCTAAAAATAAACCTCAGTTTTGGACCCAGTTGGTCATGCGGGTCGCCCCAGACCACCAAGAAAATTGCAGATTTTTGGTGTTGCATGGTCTGCATGATGCCGTTGTTCTGGGGTTTCCCTGGTTGCAGATTCATAATCCAGTTTTGGATTGGAAGTCTGTGTCTGTGGTGAGTTGGGGTTGCCGGTGTACCTTTAGTGAGGCTCCGGTTTTTTCCACCTCTCCTCAGTCGCATGAGGTTCCTGACTATTTGGCGGACTACTATGATGTATTTAGTGAGAATGAGTCTGCGTCCTTGCCTCCTCATAGGAGTTATAACTGTGCTATTGAACTAAGCCCGGGGTGTAAATTTCCTAAGGGTCGGCTCTTCAATTTATCTGTACCCAAGCACGAGGCTATGCGGTCCTATATTAAGGAGGCGTTGGAGAAGGGTCATACTAGACCATCCTCTTCACCCTTAGGTGCCGTTTTTTTTTGTGGCCAAGAAGGATGGTTCTTTAAGGCCGTGTATTGATTATCGTGCCCTCAATAAAATTACTATTAAATATCAATATACGTTACCCCTGATTTCGGATCTATTCTCTAGAGTCAGAGGTGCTTGCTGATTTACCAAGCTTGACCTCAGGGGGGCGTATAATCTTATCCGCATTAAGCAGGGGGATGAATGGAAGACGGCGTTTAATACTCCGGAGGGACATTTTGAGTACCTGGTGATGCCTTTTGGGCTCACTAATGCCCCTTCTGTCTTCCAGTGCTTCATGAACGATATTTTCCGAGACTTTGTCGATAAATTTTTGATTATCTATCTGGACGATATTTTGATCTTCTCCAAGGATTGGGATGCCCATGTGGAACATATTCGGACTGTGTTCCGGATCTTGAGAGAAAATTCTCTGTATGTCAAAGGATCAAAATGCCTTTTTGGAGTACAGAGGATTTCTTTTTTGGGATTTATTTTGTCTCCGTCAACTATTGAAATGGACCCGGCCAAGGTACAGGCCATTTATGATTGGGTTCAGCCCACTTCTTTGAAGGCCCTCCAGAAGTTTTTGGGTTTTGCTAATTTTTATCGGAAATTTATAGCAAAATTTTCTAGTATTGCCAAACCATTGACTGACCTGACCAGGAAGGGTGCGGATGTGTTGAATTGGTCTCCGGAGGCGGTTGCTTCCTTTCAGGAGCTGAAGCGTAGATTTACCTCTGCCCCGGTTCTGCGGCAACCTGATGTCTCACTCCCGTTTCAGGTAGAGGTGGATGCTTCTGAGATTGGTGTAGGAGCAGTGTTGTCCCAAAAGGATCCGGTAACATCTAAAATGAATCCCTGTGCTTTCTTTTCCCGAAAGTTCTCATCATCTGAACGTAACTATGATGTGGGGAATCGGGAACTGTTGGCCATGAAATGGGCATTTGAGGAGTGGAGACATTGGTTGGAGGGAGCCAAACATCAAGTTGTGGTCCTCACTGACCACAAAAATTTGATTTACCTAGAGTCGTCTAAACGCTAGAACCCTAGACAGGCTAGGTGGGCCTTGTTTTTTACACGTTTTGATTTTGTGGTCTCTTTCCTTCCTGGAACTAAGAATGTCAAGGCAGACGCCCTCTCTATGAGTTTCTTTGCTGATTCTCCTGTGGTGACCAAGCGTGCTACCATCTTAGGCGAAGGGGTAGTTCTTTCTGCCATCTCGCCCGATTTGAGACTTGCTCTGCAAGAGTTCCAGGAGGACAAACCTGAGCGTTGCCCCAGTGGAAAGTTGTATGTTCCTGACCAGTGAAAGAAGAGAGTGATGTCTGAAGTTCATTGCTCTGCATTGGCTGGTCATCCAGGTATTTTTGGTACTAGAGATCTGGTGAGTCGCTCTTTTTGGTGGCCCACCTTGTCTCATGATGTCAGGAATTTTGTGCAGTCCTGTGGGACTTGCTCCCGGTCTAAATCTTGTTCTCGCTCTAGTGGGTTGTTGATGCTTTTGCCGGTCCCCAGGAGGCCATGGACCCATATTTCAATGGATTTCATCTCTGATATGCCGGTCTCTCAAAGAATGACTGTTATTTGGGTGATTTGTGATAGGTTCTCTAAGATGGTTTATCTTGTACCACTCCCTAAGTTACCATCTTCCTCTGAGTTGGTGCCCCTGTATTTGCAACAGGTGGTTCGCTTGCACGGGATTCCTGAGAACATTGTATCTGACAGAGGAGTTCAATTTGTGTCTAAATTTTGGAGGACGTTCTGTTCCAAGTTGGGAATTCAGTTGTCCTTCTCCTCTGCTTTTCACCCTCAGACCAATGGGCAGACAGAGAGAACAAACCAGACCTTGGAGTCGTATTTGAGATGTTTTATTTCCGCTGATCAGGATGATTGGGTTTCATTTTTGCCCTTGGCCGAATTTGCTTTAAATAATAGAGCTAGTTCTGCCACTTTGATGTCACCTTTTTTTTGTAACTTTGGGTTTCATCCTCGATTTTCTTCAGGGCAGGTGGAGCCCTCTGCCTGCCCAGGTGTTGACACTGTGGTGGAGAGAATGCACCAGATCTGGGACCAAGTGGTGGATAAGTTATCTCTCTCCCAGGAAAAGGCCCAGCGGTTTTCCAATCGACATAGGACCATTGGTCCCCAGTTTAAGATTGGTGATATGGTGTGGTTATCATCAAAGAATATTGCTATGAAGGTGGCTTCTCCTAAGTTTAAGCCTAGATTTATTGGACCTTACAAGATTTTGGAGATTATTAATCCGGTCTCTTTTCGTTTGGCTCTTCCTGTCACATTTAAGATCCATAATGTGTTCCATAAGTCCTTGTTGAAGAGGTTTGTTGAGCCAGTTGTGCCTGAGGTGGCACCTCCGGACCCTGTATTGGTTGAAGTTAACTTGGAATATGAGGTAGAGAAAATTCTGGATTCCCGTCTGGCTAGACGGAGACTCCAGTATTTGGTTAAGTGGAAGGGTTATGGTCAGGAGGATAATTCCTGGGTCTCTGCCTCTGATATTCATACCAAAAGATTGGTGCGTGCCTTTCATCGGGCTCACCCTGATCGCCCTGGTAGCGTTGTTGAGGGTTCGGTGACCACTCCTCAAGGGGGGGTACTGTTGTGAGTTCATTTTCCCCTCCGTCACTGAGGCCTGGTGAACTCCCTATTCTAGTGAAGGAAGGTAGTGAGCCTGATTATCAGGCACCTGGGACTAATGAAGATGATTGGCTGAGTGGAGTCTCTGACTGGATTTAAGGCAGCCTACGCCCTTTCTGCCCTGCGGGTGATTTCTCTATGGACTCTTGGACACCAGTCTGATTCCTGCTCTCCTAAAGCTAAGTTTTCTGTTTTGCCTTTTTGCATTTAAGATTTGTTTTTGTTTTTCTTGCTTTTTGGATTCTGCCACTTCCTGCTGGAGTGTGCAGTGTTCCGTGAGCTCTGTCTTCTGAAAGTACCTGAGTGCTGATTTAGTTTTTGAAGCTTAGTTGCTTCAGGGCCATTTTTATATCAGCTTGTTGGCTTTTGTCTCTGATAGGGTTTTGGCAGATTGCAGACAGCAGCCTTCCTATCCGTTCCTATCTAGGTAGTTTTTGGGCCCCGTCTTTGCTCAGCCTGTCTTTCTGTCTGTGTAAGTGTTTTCATCTTGCATCACCGTCATTATATGTGGGGGGCTGTCTATTGCTTTGGGGTCTGCTCTGGGGCAGTTAGATTTCCCCTTTCCTTCTTTAGGCCTATGTATCTCTCCGGCTGTGATCGAGGGGTCTAGGTCATCGTAGGAACCCCCCACGGCTACTGCTAGTTGTGTTGATAGGTTCAGGGGTCTGCAATCTGATAGTTGCCAACTTCTCTGGTTTTCAGGACTTAGCTAGCATTTCTGTTTTTGCCTCCTACGGTGACTCAATCATAACACACAGCCATAACAGTGGTAAAGGAGAGGATTGTATCCGGCACACCAACCAGGTAAAATCTGAAAAACTTTATTCAGGCATGATTAAGCCATATTTAAAACCAATAAAAAACAGCTGATGCATTTCTGGCTCGATAAATGTGCCCTTAGTCGTAGATGTGACCATCCAGGCTGAGAACCTCTTTGGCTGCGAGCTCACCCTTAGTGACTAGCGTTAATATAATTGATGTTACTGCCGGTCAACCGTGGGGACCTCGGAGAGATCCTTGCTAGCAAAATAAGAAAAAGTCTCATGCTGCAGTGATGAGGTCACTGTAGTTCATTGCACCATGAGACATTTTCTCATTGTGCTAGCGGTGATCTCACTGAGGGACAGAACAATGGACAGGTGAGAGATAAGGTTGTTTTTTATTTTTGTTTCATTACAGGAGACTAGGGCTTGAAAGGTATGGGTGTTAAGTGAGAATAACTGTTTGTTATTTTTAAATAAAAATGGAAAAGTGAGTTTAGTTTTTATTTCAGATAATGGACTTTGTACTTGCTGTGTGCTTATTTACAATACAAGTATTGGATTAGTAATGGCTTACTAAGCTGTGGACTTGATGTCTCCTGATAATACCAAGGTGACATCAACCCCACAAATATGAACTCCATTTGCCATTGCCACAAGGAAAAAGGAAAGAGCTGGGCAGAGTGTCAGAATTGGCACACCTAATTGATGCGCCTTTTCTTGGTGGTTGCGGGCTGCTAATTTTAGGCTCGGAGGCCAACATCTATGTCCCCTTACCAGCCTAAGAATACCAGCCCACTGCTGTCTGCTTTAGCAAGGCTGATTCTCAAAAATGGGGGGGAGACCCCATGGCATCTTTTTTAACTATTTATTTAAATAATTATAAAAGAAGCAGGGTGAGGACCCCTCTATTCTATTACTTTATTAATGCAGCATAGGTCTTGACCCATTGTTATTGATGAGACTGAGTCACGACAATCTTCATGAGCTCCTCAGTAAGTATAGTAGAAATATAAGGCTTAGGTGGAGGTGAAAAGTTAATGGTGCTATCATGACTGCAATCATGCAATCAGCTTCCAAGAAGGATTACCAAGGACATGACAGAGTCAAGGGAGTCAGGAGGAGGGAAAATGTCCTCGATTCTGTCAGAAAGTCCTGTAAGAAACCCATTTGCGAAGGCCTGATATTTCCCTTTTAAGACTATTGTCTAGGGCAGAAACTTAGTACCTTATTCTTCAGAAGTTACCTTTTTGCACAAGACTGTTAATTTATTTTCTGTGAATGCTACTCAACCAGAGTTATCACAGAGGAACCCAAGTGACCCCTTCCTGAATTGGCAAGTTTCAATTTGTACTCATTTTTTTTCTTTGTGTCTTTGTAGGATAGGGGAAAGTTTAACCAACAGGGATAGGGTGTGACCCACTTCTTGCCGCAGACAGACACGAGACTGAGACAGAGTTTGTATTTAACAGGTCCGTTTTTATTGGCCATCCTTCTGACGAGCACAGAAATACACCATAGCAGCTTCACATCTCTCCATATACAGGTCCGGGTACCTTCACTTCCTTTGTTACTATAATCGTGGCGTCCTCTGTGGCTCTTTTCACTGTGGCTGCCCTAGGCCCATCCACCACAGCGCTTCCCCAGTCTGAGTACACCGTCTGTTCAATACCCACAGGCCGTCTTCGTCTGCGGCTACCGTCCTCTGGGCAACCCCCCGTGACTGCCTCAACTGTCAGTCCTCTCTGGAGCCTTTCTACTGTCTCTATCTCCACAGCAGAACTTCCTCTCTAGCGTACTGAACCTTCCAGAACCTTCACTCTGCCTTTTATTCTCCCAGTCCTGGTAACTCCACCCACTATCACCTGACAGTTTCTCTGACCAATGACAGTTATACAGTTCCACTCTTACACTCTCCACTGCCGTCTAATGGTCAAACTATAATACGGCACCTTTCTCTTTATCTCAGCCCTTTCACACCTACACTGCGCTGCCCCTCTGCCTCTCACTACAGGCAGGTCTGTCCATCAGTCCAACTTCCCTACATCTTCATAAACATGAGGGCTCATTTTTTTGCAGGATAAATTGTACTTTTGAATGGTGTCATTCATTTTACCACATAGTGCACTGTAAAACTGATAAAAAATCCAAAAGTGATGTAATTGCAAAAAAGAAAAAAGCAACTAAATCTCATATTAATTTTTGGGAATCATTTTTATGGCATACATTGTCTGGTAAAAATGACTTGGCATCTTGATTGTCCAAATCAGTACGATTACAGCAACACCAAACTTGTCTATTTTTTTTTTCAATTATTTTAGTAGTAGCATTTTTTCATTGTGTTGCCATCTTCCAAGAGCTGTAACATTTTCATTTTTCGGTCAATGGAGCTGTGTGAAAGCTTGTTCTTTTCAGGGTGAGCTGACCTTTTTATTGAAAAAATGTAGAATCTGATCAGCTCACCTATCGGCGAGTGCACTGGACCCCTTAACCTTTTTATTGATTCTATTTTGGGATAAATATGAAATTTTGATTGCTTCTTACTGCATTTGTTTGTAGCATTGTGGTGACAAAAGAAATGCAGTTTTGGCTTTTTAAATGTTTTTATGTTTATGGCTTAAACCGATTAGGTTAATTAATTTTATATTTTGTTATGTTGATGCACCATAAGTGTAATTTTTTTTTATCTTTTCAATATATTTATTCTAAGTGGGGGAAAATGAGGGTTGGGGATTTGAGTTTTTATAGTATTTTACATTTCTTTTATATTTTTGAAAACCTATTTTACTTTATAGTGTACTTGTTAGTCAACGTTTGGGACTTAAGCCTTTGAACATCTGAATGATTGTATTAAATATAGCAATATGAAAGTACAGACAAACCAATGATGTTCTTGCTAATCATAATCATTCACTTTACCTTTTATTTTCTGTTTGACCAAGTTCATCACAGCCTCTCCTTTCATCCGTCACTCATTTTTGAAAAAAAAAAATAGCACAGCGATATCTTTAGCTTATTGCTTTTCAGCACCTACCTCACATTCTCCCACATTCTTCTACTTCTACACAAACCTTATAGTGCTTTAGCCAGTGCTCTAAACAGTAATAATGCCCTATCTGTGCCATGCTTAGTAATAATGCTCATACTGTGCCACCATATTATAATAATGCCCCTCTAGAGAACAATTAAATAATCCATAACGACTTCGCCAGAGAGGGGACATATCATATAACATATGGGATTAATTATAACTGGGGAAGTGAGAGAGAGCTGAAACTTCAACTTCCATTAAAGTAGCGACCTCCTGCAGAGACAAGGTAATTGCAACAGGAGATCTGGTTGGGAGCCAGCCACCAAGAAGGGTATTCATTTACACCAAGGAGGAGAAGTACACTTTCGAGGCAAGTGTTTCTATTATTCAAATAGCTTGTCTGAGACATTTTAGAGCCAGTGGTCAGTGATGAATAATAGGGTTAGCATCGATCTGATATTCATGGGAGATATATTGGCTCGGGATGAGATCTCGCTGCCCAGATCTCAATCTGCATATGCGCCACCTCCAGCGGCCATTTTCCTGGAGGCCACCACATTGCACCTATGGAAGTGTGGGGCCTCTGGAGTTTCATAAAATGTTGGCAGAGCCCCCCACCACCAAGCACCACCAAACCTGCCGCCGAACCTGCTGCAGCAGCCTAGAATGGGAGTCAGATCATCACCCTGCAGTGTCGGACCACCAAACACCCCCTCTTCCCAGCCCAGGGCCAGCAGAATCACCCGACTCCTGCTGCTGCTACACTTCTGGTAGTTACATTCAGACTATAAGACACACCTCAATTTCCCCCAAAAATTTTTTAGGAAAAAAGTTCTTATAGTCCGAAAAATGAGGTAAATAATTTACATCAGCCATCTCGTTGCCATTTGTAGGAAAAAAAATATTTTTCCTTGATTGATGTCTGTTTTATAGTAGTCTGAGAAAAAAATAATTGGCATCAGCCGTCTCATTGCCATTTGTAGGTCAAATAGATAATTTCCTGAATCACCGTCTGTTTTATAAAAGTCTGAGAAATAAATAATTAGTATAAGCCATCTCATTGACATTTGTAGGCCAAATAAATAATTTTACAGGACAGTTGTGTGTTTTCTATTAGTCTGAGAAATAAATACTTGGCATCAGCTGTCTGGTTGCCATTCGTAGGGGAATCAATTTTATTTTTGGACTGCTGTGTATTTTCTAGTAGAGTGACAAATAAATCTACTCTTATGTCATCTCTTTACGAGTAGTGTGCATAAAAATCACTTCCATAAATGAGGAGAGCATCAAATTGGGGATGTGGATGTGTCTGTGGTGGTGCTGGTGTAGCTGCTGATGGTGGTGGTGCAGCTGCTACAGGCAGAGGATGTGGTCTTTCTGTACCTGCTACATGTCCAAATACAACCCCTTCCTTTCGTGCACACAAGTGACAGGACGTCATGCATCTTTTCGTAGGCTCAAATGCCGCTGCATGAGTGGTGAGGCCACAAGATGTTGAAAAGGTGTTAGATCAGATAGCTGAGAGTGGCTCCAATTCCTTTGCATTATCTTCCACCCGGTCCACTGCAGAAAGTGCACAGTTGGAACCTGAAGACTATGGTCAGCTGGCTTCCACCTCACCTCCTTTTAAATCAGCCAAGCAGTCTGGGCTCCAAGTTGTGTATCAGTCTCTTCTGCTTTTTTATGACTTCCCTGCCTGGGGATATGTGGCTCATCCATCTTTCCCTGCCCAAGAAGTGGAAAAGAATGAGTGCATTGATGCTCAACCACTTGTTAGGTTGGAGGATGAGGATGTGGAAGGGCTAGTGCACAGGATCAGTGGACCACCTCAACACATGTCAGAGAATGATGAAGCAGCAGCATCTTTCTGCAGTGTGTAAACCGGCAAGGAGTACAGGGTTGGGAAGTCGGTGGAAGATGATGCAGAGGATGATGAAGTCCTGCACCTCACATGGATCGGAGGCCATCCCAGTGACGTGCGTAGTTTGGAGGAAGATGAGGTGGCCACACTGCCCCAGCAGCACAGCAAAAGAGGGAAAAGGGTGCAAAAGCACAGGGTGCAAAGGCACAGCGGGCGACCCCTAGACAGTACGTCAACCCCTACTGCCCATCACAACTCTGAGATCAGTACACCAAAGCCTCCTCAAAAGAGCTACCTGGCATGGCATTTCTTCAGGGAATGTGCTGACAACAAGTAATGGGTGGCTTGCACGCTCTGCTGTCAGAGCCGGAAATGAGGCATAAATCTTCTGAAAACCACCTGCATGACAGGGTATCTGAATTCCAAGCACAAGATACAGTGGAGTACACAGCTTAAAAAGCATGACAGATCTGAGCCTCCTCCAGCTGCCTCTTCTGCTGTGGTCTCAGCTTCTTCCTCCTGCTCACGATGAACAGGGACACTTGCCTCCCCACAAAGAAAGGATGTGACAGCACCACCATCACCACCAGTGTCACTGAACATCTCCAAACCTTACCATGGAAGTGTTAAGCTTTCCATCCCCCAAGCTCTCGAGATAAAGAGGGGATACCACCTTAAACACTCACGAGCCATGGTCCTGAATGACAGCAATTCAAAATTACTGACCTTTGAAATGCTGCCATTCCAGCTGTAGAGAGAGATAGTTTAAAAAAAACTGGTGGTTGTCATGCAGTATGTTGTTCCCAGCCACCACTACTTTTCCAGAGGTACCATCCCTGCCCTGCATACACATGTTGCGGAAGAATAAGGTGTGCAATGCACAACTCCATCAGTGGCAAGGTCCACATAACCACCAATATGTGGACCAGTAAGTAAAGCTGTTCTGCCTTCTTCCACGTATGATGCTGTGTGGATTCCAGCATACGGCTTAACCTTTCATCCACTCCCAGAAACAAGACTGAATGGGTGCTTAAGTCTATATTTATTGGGATGATATGGACAACAATGGGAGATGATAACAGATAGTATAGTAGAACACAGTAGTAGATTCGATCAGGGGTTGTTGTACAAAGTTGTAGATGATATCAGAGATTGCTGAACACAGTTATGAATGATTCAGTAGATTGTTGTAAAAAATGTGGATGATTCAGGTAAAAACTATAAAAAACAGATAATGCAGCATGTCAGTACTGATAGATAATATACAATATACGAATACTGGCAGATAATCCAGCAATACAAGGTACTATCACAACAGTAGCAATGATACAGGATGCTGTTATATCGGTAACATGCATTATAGAAGCTGAGCAATACAACATACACAGCAGCAAAAGAGAAAGATATCTAAAACAACTAATGGCTGCCAGCTTTGCACTCACTGAACAGAGGATGTATATAACTATCATGCAGTGTACTAGCATTACAGGAGCTGAACATGCATTGTAAACATCATGAGACACACATTATGGCCAGCTAACACAGATGCATAGCACAGTTTACATAAATGCATTGAACCTTACCGGGATCCACTTGTTCTAAGCAGTGGTTTTATATGGAGCTGAGCACATGTGGGCTACTCAGGAGTTTGGCAGGAATGGTTACATGCTGCAAAACCCAGGCAGGAAGAAAGGGCGGTTCTGAACAATTAACCATTTGGGGGAACAGAAGATTCCAAACACATGAATAAGAAAGATAAAGGCAACTATGACACCTAATGGCCATAGCTGGAACAGCACTTAAAAATATCTTCCTGCACAGAATGGGCAGAACAACAGCCAAAGACATTACATCTTCCTAACTTTCCCCTGAGTAAATGTAGTGGCAACTGGGACAGAGGCGGAAGGCATGCTAGCTCATGTCCTACAATCACCTGGTTTGCTAGATGTTTATCTACCCAGGTTGCCTCCTTCTCCTACTCTGCTTTCTCTACCACTTCCTTATCCAGTCACAATATTTGCACCACCAAATTGAGCACAGTCAGGGGGAAATAACAGCTTAAGCTCTTCTGGAGGACAAATCCCACAACACATGCAAGAGCTGTGGACTGGGATTAAACAGCAGACAGATGAGTGGTTGGTGCTGGTGAACCTCCAGCCAGGCCTCATAGTGTGTGATAATGGGTGATAATGGGCATAATCTCTGGGCCTAGCTGGTTTGATGTACATTTCTTGCCTGGCGCATTTGCTTAATTTGGTGGTGCAGAGTTTCCTCAAAACTACCCACACATGTCAGAACTGTTGCTGAAAGTGTGGGCAGTATGTGCGCATTTTCGGTGTTCTCACCCTGCTTCTGCTTGCCTGTCTGCACCACATCATCACTTCTGCTTTCCCGCTCACAGACAAATATGCGGCATACCAACAAGGTGAAACTCCACCTTGCATATGCTAGAGAGACTATGTGAGCAGCAGGCAATAGTGGAGTTTACTCAACCAATATGGCCCGCACTATAGCATTACTATACTTGTATAACTGCTAGAAAAAACAATAGAGGCCATAATACATGACCTGGTGGCAGAGGAGAAAGAGGAGCAGGAGGAGCAGAGTCAATTTACACCGTTATCAGGCATGTCGTCCAGACATGGCTAGGAGGGTGGGTAACTGTCCTAACAGTGGGCAGGTACCCAACTTCATAGCCAAGGGCAAGTTTGGGAAGAAATTGAGAAGGCGGAGGAACAACCTTGAACACAGCAGGTTGGAACTCAGATCAATTCACGGGCATCACTGGAGCATGGATGGGTGGATATAGAGGACCCAGATGATTCACTTCTCTCAGAGGACAGCTTGTTGCTGCCTCTGGGCAGCTTGGCACATGAGCCACTACATGCTGCTTTAACAGCAGACAACATTTGCCCATTTTGATTTCAGTGCAGAATACTGGGTGGCCACCATGCTGGGTCCATGCTGCAAGGACATCGTACCATCTTTACTTCTGTCACTGATGTGGGCGGGAGTGTGAAATTCATGAATACAAGCACACTGTTACAGAAACTATTAATGGTTTTCCCACCTGACAGCCGGGGCTCAGTATAAGAGGAAATCAGAGGCAGAGAAGGAAGTCACCAGCACAGCCTGCACAGCCTGCACCTCGGAAGGCTGGACACATGGCCTGAGCTTGCCATTTTTGCCATTGATATGATTGCCTGCCCTGCGGCAAGTGGACTGTCGGAACATGTGTTTAGCATGGCAGAGCATGTGATCACAGACCGCCGCATCCGCCTGTCCACATCCATTATGGTGAACCTAACACTCCGTAAAATGAACCACATATGGATCTCACAGGAATTGTCAATAACTTTGGATAACTAGACAAGTATACCAGCTGCACCCATCCAGTATTCAACTCTATTTTCCAATTTGTTTTATTTGGGTACCACCTTCCCAATTAAAAAAAAACAAAAACTGTGTTGACTGCCTCCTTCTCCGCCTCTTCCTACATTTGGACCTCTCGGTAGTAGATTGCTAGTTTTTGGTTTGGTTAATTATAGGTTCTTTTAAGTCTGTCTGTTCCATTAAAAACAATGAAAAAATACAGAAGATACAAAAAAAAATAGAAAAACAGTATTGGTTTACTCCTTCCTTGCCTCTTCCACCTATCAACTAACACCTCACTATTTTTGTATTTTTTGCACTATATTTTTCAGGGTGCAGCTAAGCCCAGACACGTCTGGTCTCGCATGAGGGGTATTCACATAGCTATGCATTGAGAGTGTGTTGGCCAGCCCGCCTAATCGAAAAGTAGGGGTGTGACTAATAGGCTGTGAACAAGATACTGTGCAGTACCTTTGTGTGAACAACGCCCTATGCGGGCCTTTATTGTGCAATTGTGTACTGGGAAGTCACCCCCTCCAGGAATGGGTAGGTTGAGAGTGGCTGTTGATCTGGTATTTTGCACCTGTGTTGCTGACATCTTGCTTTATGGGCTAGCAGCACCCTGTAGTGCATTTGTTTCAAGATTTGGGCAGGTAAGTGTTGCTGCCTTTTAGACTGTATGTAAAAGCAAATTTTTTGTTTGTGGGAGTACTTTGCCTAAAAAATCCCTTAAAGAAATAAAAATAAGGGACATGGACGTGGAAGTCAAGTTCTTGTCTTTTGCCATCTTGTTGTGTTTCTTTTTCTAACATATCATCTGCTGGAAATGAGTGTTCATTGTGGTCACATGCATCTCTTCCACCGTCCACAACATGATAGATTCTTTCCATGCTTTTATTGACAGATTCAAAAAGTACCCGGTGAGGCGTACTTCATTTTGATCTGCTCCCTCTTCAAGAACACGACTTTCATTCTGGGCTGAACCCTGTCTTCAGCACATCCCCTCTTCTCAGTCAAACCTCGAATGGGCAGAGCACCTTTTTTGTGCCTCCAGGCGCCGTACACTCCCACAGTGGTCCAGACTTCTCCACCTCAGACCACAGGTCTCTGCCATGCTATGAACAATAATTTTTTAAAGATTAACACTTTGGGACCCCAGGACCCTTAGCTAAGGATGGAGGCATCCCAAGGCAAAGGGGCTATGATTGTCAGTAGCAAGCCTCGCGACAGACAGCCAGCATGATCCAAAATCACACTACCATCTTTTTATCAGTGGCTGCTGTAATGTACACTGTTGGAGCTGAAATTTTGGATCTGTGGTGGAAATGTTAAAGCATGTGCTGTGAGTGAATTTTTTTATCACCCTCTGTGGGGGTACTGTACCTCATACTCTGTGGGTGAAAATTTTTAGCACCTTCTGTAGTGATACTGTGCCCCATGCTCTGTGAGTGAAATTTTTTCTGCCAATTTAATCTGAGATCAAACTACTAGCTTTTCATTTGTGACAGTTGTAATGTACACTACTGGAGTTGAAATTTTGGAGCTGTGGGGGGAAATGTGAAAACATGCTCTCTGGGTTAAATTTGTGATTAGCTTCTATGGGGGTACTGTGCCCCCTACTCTATGGGTGAAATTTGTAAGCTGCTTCTGTGGGGGTACTCTGCCCCTTGCTCTGTGGGTAAAATTTGTAACTGGACTGGAAAAAGAAAGCCTCAGTCTCTTTGTGGGCACTGTCAACATTTTTATGCTATTTATTAACTATTTCACCATATTTGTCACTATGGTGACAAAACTCCTTTAAGTTATTTTCCTGTCCAATTTGTTAAGTTTTCCTGCTCTTACCACCATTTTGCTTACTTTTGCAGCCTCCTAGCCCCTACTTCCACCATTTTACAGTCATTTTACAGCATTGAAGTTTGGGTCCCCATTGACTTATATGGAGTTTGTGGCCTGGGGTCAAGTTTGGTTCCCAATTTGTACTTTTTAAAAAGTCTGGTCAAACCCAGCAAACACAAAGATCCACTGGTCCGCTCATCCCGAGACAAATAGAGACACACAAATGTTTTATTCCTGATCTATGAAACATATTGTTCCTGATTGTTCCTGAATAAAGAAGCTCTGTTGTCACATGCTTGGAGAGTATCCTGAATAATCTGCTGCCAACATTGTAAGACTTTGAGGACAGGTTTATCTCTGCCTCTCCACAAGTCTGCTAGTTGGTATGATTGTGTGTATGTTATATGTATGCAACCCTTTGGAGTATGAGGGGAGCATTACTAATTATTTATAAGTAAAGTACAACCTTTATTGAATCAAAAAACAAAACAAACATACTGAAATCCACAAACAACCGTGTCACCTATATAGGCCCTAAATCGGGGCCCTGATAACAGCTACCTACCAGCAGAGCTTGGCACCCTCAACACAATTGAGATTGGCGCCCCCGCTCCACGATGGCTGACTCTCTGTTACTCCTAGATAACCCTGGACATGTGCAACACACAATCACCATTTAACCAGGAAAGGAGTGTAAAGGTGTTGCCGGTAAGGGTAGGTTTAGGCAACAATAGAAAAGGTGCAAAAAAGTGCTGTAAGCACGAGACATAAAGTGACAAGTGCAAAGAAATGAGTTCCTGACTATATTGTTCCCTGTGACTGAACACCTTCCTGTCAGCGGAGGTTGGCACCCTACTTGTCAGCGGAATGGCGCCCCTGCTCCACGACGGCTATCCCTGAAGTCCCTGATATAACTGATAAATTAAACAAGGATAGCAAAAGCTAGATAGCCAGAAGGTGCATTTAACCCATAAGGCCAATATTGGCCCACATGAGAGAAAGATACTAATGATAAATAATTAAATCATATTGATAACAATAAAAGGGTACTCAAAGTTGGTGGTTGATGGAGTGAAACCTCAACGCGTTTCTCCTTTTAGGATAATCAGGAGGCAGATAATCAGCATTCTTTTACAGAAAAATTAATATTCACTGTGAATATTCATTTCTCCTTTGCAGCAGATGCAGCAGTTAGCCACGGCAGCTGGCTCTTGCCTCCTGTGACCTGCTGCTCTGCCGCTGCTGCTCCCCCTCCATTTTCTATGACAATCACTTGAGTATAAGCCAAGGCGGTATTTTCAGCACAAAAAAATGTGCTGAAAAACTTGGCTTATACTCAGCTATATACGGTAATGATAAAAATAATAACAATGGTCGATACTCAGAAAAGTAGTGATTATAACTTAGAGTAGCTAAACCCTCTTTAAACTTCAATCAGTCGACAATTGTGGCATGTTTGGTTGTTTCAATACTCGTACATTAATGAATCGATGTCTGTGATGATGACAAAATCTTCTTTCCTCTTGACATAGAGGTTGCCAACTTGTCTTTGCTGGTCTAGGTTGGAATAATCATTAGAAAGATCTCTGTACTGTCCATTCATCTAATATATAAAGCTCAATGTGGGTGTGTATGTATGTATGTATGTATAGTATGTGTGTATGTGTGTGTGTGTGTGTATGTATGTGTGTGTGTATGTATGTGTGTATGTCTGGGATTGGCATCCACACCGTCGCAGCTACAGCCACAAAATTTGGCACAGTCACACGTCTGGACCCCGAGAGTGTCCTAGGCTATGTTGTGAGGTGAAATTTTAACCCCGCACATTCCAATTCACCAAACAATTTTGCCCCTATCTACATAATGGGGAAAAAGTGTGTGTGTGATCAAGCCCTGCCCCTCATTATGATGTCATAATGGTTGCCATGGCAACGCTGATGTCATCATAGGTTGCAAGCCCCGCCGCTCATTATGATGTAATAATGGTTGACTATGGGATGGAGGATGTGTGATGGGTATATGGGCACTGGACTATGGGATGGAGGATATGTATGACGGGTATATGGGCACAGGACTATGGGATGGAGGATGTGTGATGGGTATATGGGCACTGGACTATGGGATGGAGGATATGTATGACAGGTATATGGGCACAGGACTATGGGATGGAGGATATGTATGATGGGTATATGGGCATGGGACTATGGGATGGAGGATGTATGACGGGTATATGGGCACAGGACTATGGGATGGAGGATATGTATGACGGGTATATGGGCACGGGACTATGGGATAGCGGATATGTATGATGGGTATATGGGCACGGGACTATGGGATGGAGGATATGTATGATGGGTATATGGGCATGGGACTATGGGATGAAGGATGTGTGATGGGTATATGGGCACTCGACTATGGGATGGCGAATATGTATTATGGGTATATGGGCATGGGACTATGGGATGGAGAATATGTGTGATGGGTATATGGGCATGGGACTATGGGATGGAGGATGTGTGATGGGTATATGGGCATTCGACTTTGGGATGGAGGATATGGAGGATATATATGATGGGTATATGGGCATGGGCCTATGGGATCATGGATATGTATGATGGGTATATGGGCACGGGACTATGGGATGGAGGATAATTATAATTTGTTATAACTAACCACAGGTAGTTACTATGCCCGGGCAGCCCCGGGCTCTTCAGCTAGTATATTTATAAACTTTAATTAGACCACCATTAAGCTGTCATTTTTACAAACTGAATAACCCAAAATGTGATTACCTGTTTTAGTACTGCAATTTTTGCAACAATAAAAAGCAATCACTCACTCCTCAATTTCATCAGTGTTGCTAGCACAGGCCTTGAGAGGCTCAAAGGCCACTTAAGAAAACATCAGTTTCATATTTAGCATTGGGGTTCCTCAGTTTCCAGCTTTGATTGTTGGGACACGTACGGGTTTAAACTCTTCAAGTCTTTTATAGATACTCATATTGGCAATTTTTTTTTTGAATGTGCTGTTGTGCTTTAGCTCTTGTTGTAAGGGCACAAAGCTCAATTGTTTACCCTTGAACCATATGTCTTGCAACAAAGTGATCAGCAAATCAGAAGTTCATTACTTTCAAACCTCAGAATAAAGTCGGAATGTTTAATCAGTTCCTTCTACTATAAGCTTTCCAGATCAATTTAATGTTACAAGAGCTGTGGACTGACAGAGCAAATGAAATATTTCGATATATATAACCTGTACAAACCAGGTAAGTTGATGAAGCAGAAATTAAATGAAGAAGGAAAAGGTACTCAGCAGAAGAAGAATTTCTGGTCATGTTCCTAGAGCATCAACCAAGGGGCATTAATTGCAGGAAAGCTGAGTGAGGGTAATTCAAAAGGTACCATTAGCATGACAGATATACTTCTAGGCAGCTTTGCTGTGCCATTTATCACATCCCTGTGATTACAAAGAAATTACTTTCAGTTCTGCAGTATACATTTTTTAAAAAGTCAATTTTTTTGCAGTTGTTAGAGCTTTTAAGCAGATTAGAAAACTGCATTTTACAATTTCATCCAAGAAATATGAATAATCGCCAATGGTGACCTTTTTGCTTGATCATTTTTATTCGATAAACACAGTTTTTACTGTGTTTATTTTTATTTTTTAATTTATGCTATTTTCTAAATTTGAAATTAAAAATGTATTTTACAAGTGATTAATTTACTATGGGGCACTGCCAACTAACGTTTTTTTTATCATGCTGGGTCAGCATGAGAAAAAAATTGCTGCATGCTGTGAATGGCAGCATATACACATGTGGGTAAAATTGTTTTTACTCCTCGTTTAATGACAGAAAAACCCACACTGGTGACAGAAATAACTTGAGTCTGACAAAATTAATAATAAATCAAAAATCTATGAAAATGAATAAATGAAAGTCAGACATTGCTTTTCAACCATGCTTTCACAGAATTTAAAAAAAATAAAACTCATGAAATAAGCCTGGAAAGAAATGATCGTACCCCTGAAAATAATGTGACAAAAGGGTCATGTTAAATCAAGGTGTGTCCGCTAATTAGCATCACAGGTGTCTATAATCTGGGAATCAGTGAGTGGGCCTGTATAGAGGGCTACAGATACTCACTGTGCTGTTTGTTGCCATGGTGTGTATCACACTCAACATGGAACAGAGGAAGCAAAGGAAAGAGCTGTCTCAGGAAATTAGAAAGAAAATTATAGACAAACATGTTAAAGGTAAAAGCTATAAGACCATCTCCAAGCAGCTTGATGTTCCTGTGACTACAGTTGCACTAATTATCCAGAAATTTAAGATCCATGGGACTGTAGCCAACCTCCCAGGACATGGCCGCAGGAGGAAAATTGATGGCAAGTCAAAGAGACGGATAATACAAATGATAACAAAAGAGCCCAGAAAAACTTCTATACAGATTTAACGTGAACTTCAAGCTCAAGGAACATCAGTGTCAGAACGCACCAACCGTCGTTGTATGAGCCAAAGTGGACTTCATGGGAGATGACCAAGTAAGACAATGGACATGTGAGACAAAAATTGAACTTTTTGGCAAGGCACATTAGCTCTATGTTGAGAGACAGAAAATGGCACTGTCCCTACTGTGAAACATGGAGGAGGTCCTGTTATGCTCTGGGGCTGCTTTGCGGCATCTGATACAGGATGTCTAGAATCTGTGCAGGGTACAATTAAATCTCAAGACAATCAAGGGATTCTAGAGAGAAATGTGCTGCCCAGTGTCAGAAAGCTTGGTCTCAGTTGCAGGTCATGGGTCTTGCAACAGGATAATTACCCAAAACACACAGCTAAATCACCTGAGAATGGCTAAGAGGAAAACATTGGAGTATTCTGAAGTGACTTTCTATGAGCCCTGACCTAAATCCTATTGATCATATTTGGAAAGAGCTGAAACATGGCATTTGGAAAAGGCAACCTTCAAACACAAGACAACTGGAGCAGTTTGCTCTTAAGGAGTGGGCCAAAATACCTGTTGAGAGGTGCAGAAGTCTCATTGACAGTTACAGGAATCGTTTTGATTGCAGTGATTGCCTCAAAAGGTTGTGCAACAAAATATTAAGTTAAGGGTACCATCATTTCTGTCCAGGCCTATTTCATGAGTTTTATTTTTTTTTAAATTCTGTGGAAGCATGGTTCAAATGTAATGTCTGACTGTCTGTCACCATTGTGGGCTTTTCTGTCATTAAACGAGGGGTACCAAAAGTCTATGGGTGCATAAAAAACATTGGACTGCACTTGGGTGTCATCTGAGTGCAGTCTGATATACACCAACTCAGAGAATAGAAAAGATAGAGAAATTAAGTTATCCATTTTGGTTTGAATAGGCTATCAAAAATGAATATAAAAAATGAACATTCTGAAATTACAACCAGTACCTCAAAGCCACTTTTCTATGTAAGAAGAAACCATTATTGTTATTTCCAGTTGAGCAGATCAATTCCCCGAAGATTGCGTTCCAGTCGAGATCTGCGTTTTCATGTGAACTGAAATAATTGACATTCAAAAAGGTTCTAAAAAAAACTTGCCCATCATAACTTCCAACACTGCTGAAGCATCAGCAGTCCTGAGGAGAAAATTTGCATATTCCCAGTGCATTATGGGATAAGTGAAGAGTTTCCGCTAGCTCAAAGAAGACTGGATTGCGGCTGAAAGGAGGACATTGGTAAACCTTTTAGCACGTTTCTTCACCACTCTCACATCTCATTAACCATAAGGACATGGAAGAGGCCAGGAGCCATTTGGTGAGCTGTATTTCTTGCTAATGTTCACAGAGTTACCAGTGTAAAAGCCAAACTTCACATGCCACAAATGCAAGCTTGTGTCCCTGTTGGAGGAAAAGTTGCAAAATGTGGAAGAGAGGTTAGGGTCCCGTTTCACTTAGCAACGCACCAGCGATCTCGACAACGATGCGACCTGGTAGGGATCACTGGTGCGGCGCTAAATGATCGCTAGTAAGCTGCCAAACAGGCAGAGCTCTTCAGTGACGCAGCAACGATCCAGTGATCAAACACAGTGATGCATGCTGGCCAGCGGGACGCCGACGACGAAAAAATGGCCCAGGACATTCCTGCATGATCAGTGATATCCAGCAGGGGGCCGGTCACTGCTGCGTGTCACATGTAGCAAGATCGCAGGCGAGATCGCTGTTACGTCACAAATCGGTGACTCATTAGCGATCTTGCTATGTGAGACGGGGCCTTTAGGTACAGTACATTGAAGATCATTAAGGAAGGTGAAGAGTTCTTGGACAGAGCAGAATTATCTCTTCATGTTACAGAAAGAGAAGAAATTCGAAGTGCACCTGAAGAAACAGAGGAATGGAGACATGTGACCCAGAGAAGCAGGAGGATCAGGAGGCAGTCAGCACCCATACTGCTCAGAAACCAGTACCAGGCTCTCACGCAGGAAAACGATGAAGAAATACATCAGGATAAGACTTTGCCAACAAACAGCAACCTTGTACGCCTTCAGAGTCCTCCTGGATGGAGAAAGAAAAATGTTGTGAAGAAGAAACGGAGAGTGGTGGTCATGGGGGATTCCCTGTTGAGAGGAACAGAGGCCGCTATCTGCAGACCGGATATAACTTCAAGAGAAATGTGCTGTCTTCCAGGTGCAAAAATTAAAGATGTGTCTGACAGGATATCAGGACTCTTCAGACCTACAGATGACTACCCATTCCTGCTACTACATGTGGGGACAAATGACACCGCAAGAAACGACCTGGAAACCATCTGCAGAGACTTTGAAGACTTAGGCAAGAAAGTGAAAGAACTGGGAGCGCAGGTGGTCTTCTCTTCCACCCTCCCAGTGGATAGCCATGGAACAAGGAGGTGGAATAAGATTCTGCAGGTGAACAACTGGCTACGTCGATGGTGCCGTCAGCAACGATTTGGATTTCTGGATCACGGAGTGAACTACTTATACGATGGACTACTTGCTAGAGATGGGGTGCACCTTACGAAGACTGGAAAGCAGGTATTTGGAAGTCGCCTTAATACACTCATCAGGAGAGCTTTAAACTAGAACAATGTGGGAAGGGAAGCAAAAGACCAGAAAAAGCCATACACCTGACAAATACTATTGTGAACTCTGCTATTAGAAGTGGAAAGGAAGAACAAAGACAAAAGAATCTAATTAATAAAATATTGGCGAAAGAGAAACAAATCACAAACTAAAATGTTTCTATACTAATGCACAAAGCATGGGCAACAAACAAGGAGAATTGGAACTACTAACGCAGGAAAAGAAATACGTCATTGGAATCACTGAAACTTGGTGGGACAATACACATGATTGGAATACAAGACTAGAAGGATACAACTTATTTGCATGAAACAGACTTGATAAACGAGGAGGAGGTGTCGCATTGTATGTTAGAAACGCGTATATCTGCACAGAGATTGAAGCTTCAGAGACTGGGAGTTCTGTGGAAACTGTTTGGGTAAGAATACAAGGACAGAACAATGGAAAGGACACCATTGTAGGCATTTACTACAGGCCATTTAAACAACATCCACAAACATGAACGGGGACATAGAAGCATTAACACAGTATTAATTAAAATAATTTTAATCAAACATGTTGAAATAATGACACCTAAACAAGGAATCCTCAAAGGTAAAAAAATGGAGGTATAGAAAAACCAGGAAAGCTATAATGTCATGAGATATATAGTTACACACACATAGCAAAAAAGAAATATATATGAACATATATTATGTAACTAACAAAGCAATGAAAAGTGCACCGTGCAATTGTGCCACATAATAATCATAAAAACATTTTTTTGAAAAAGTTTTTTTGCAATCAGAATAAGCAATATAAAGTGCACCGTGCAACTGCGCTATATGAGGGAAAGTTTATGAAATGCATTGTATAATACACCATTCCTTGTATTTTCCTGACCAAAATGTACGCCCTGGTGGTCTGGTTAACCAGGAACTTTTCACTGTGAGTGATACATTTGGATCAGTTTGTGATATATAATGATTGCTGGATCAAACATTTTTGGCTGGTAGCATTTTGGAGCAGTGCACGAAGCATGTCATTTTTGTTTTATGCAGTATGATACATTTTGGTCAGGAAATTACAATTACAATGTAATGATTATTATGTGGCCCAATTGCACGGTGTACTTTTCATTGTTTTGTTAGTTACTATACACTGCATTTCATTAACTGGCCCTCGTATAGCACAATTGCACGGTGCACTTTATATTGCTTATTCTGATTGCAAAAAAACTTTTTTCAAATTTTTTTTATTTTTTGTACTGATTATTATGTGGCACAATTGCACGGTGCACTGTTCATTGTTTTGTTAGTTACATAATATATGTTAATATATATTTCTTTTTTGCTATGTGTGTAACTATATATCTCATGACTAGTGTTGAGCGATACCACCCGATACTGAAAAATATCGTATCGAAATGGATCGGCCGATCTAAAAAAAGAATCGGGTATCGCCGATTCCGATCCCGGAAGTCCCATTCAAGTCAATGGAACAGAAATATCGGAATTGAAAAAACCCTCTCTTGCCTTGTACAGCCTGTTCGGGAGGGGGGAAGAGTGTGGGCGGTGCGTGGACAGACACTGTGCGTGTCTGTGTGTGCGGGCAGGGTCTGTACGGGCCTCTCGGTGGTCTGTATGGGCCTCTCGGGGGCCTGTGCCAGCCTGTCGGGGGCCTGTGCGGCTGTCGGTGGTCTGTATGGGCCTCTCGGGGGCCTGTGCCGGCCTGCCGGGGGCCTGTGCCGGCTGCCTGTGGTCTGTATGGGCCTCTCGGGGGCCTGTGCTGGCCTGCTGGGGGCCTGTGCCGGCTGCCGGTGGTCTGTATGGGCCTCTCGGGGGCCTGTGCCGGCCTGCCGGGGGTCTTGTGTGTGTGCAGGCATCGTCCGATGAGACTACAATGATGGGACAGTAGTAGTCCCATCATCCGGCTAATGTGTTGAATGTAAAAAAAAAAAACATACTACATACATACTACATACATACTACATACATACATACTACATACATACTACCTACATACTACATATATACATACTACATACATACTACATATATACATACTACATGCATACTACATACATTCATACTACATACATACTACATACATACTACATAAATACTACATATATACATACTACATACATACCACATATATACTACATTCATACATACTACATACATACTACATACATACTACATACATACATACTACATACATACTACATATATACATACTACATACATACTACATATATACATACTACATACATACTACATACATTCATACTACATACATACTACATACATACTACATAAATACTACATTTACATACTACATACATACCACATATATACTACATTCATACATACTACATACATACTAAATATATACATACTACATACATACTACATACATACTACATATATACATACTACATACATACTATATACATACTACATACTGTATATACATACTACATACATACTACATACATACTAAATATATACATACTACATACTACATACATACTACATACACACATACTACATACATACATACTACATACATACTACATATATACATGCATACTACATATATACTACATACATACTACATATATACATACTGCATACATATTACATACATACATACTACATACATACATACTGCATACATACTACATATATACATACATACTACATATATACTACATACATACTACATATATACATACTGCATACATATTACATACATAAATTCTACATACATACATACTGTATACATATTACATATATACATACTACATAATAATAATAATAATAATAATAATAATAATAATAATAATAATAATAATAAATTTTATTTTTATAGCGCCGACATATTCCGCAGCACTTTACATTTCAGAGGGGATTTGTACAGACAATAGACATTTCAGCATAACAATAATCACATACAGTAGATTATAACAAATACCAAGAGGAGTGAGGGCCCTGCTCGCAAGCTTACAGTCTATGAGGAAAGAGGTAGACACGAAAGGTGGGTGGTAACAGTTGCCCTGATTGTATGGACCAGCCATAATGTTAAGTGTGTAACAGTACAGACACAGAGGGCTAATGGATGCATAAAGCATGTGGGAACATGATGCTGGGAACCTGGTTATGGTAAAACTTTTGGCTCTGCCACACAGGGATAGGTTAGGTTAATGTGTTGAGGCGATAGGCCAGTCTGAATAAATGCGTTTTCAGGACACGCTTAAAATTGTGGGGATTGGGGACTAATCGTATTGACCTGGGAAGTGCATTCCAAAGAATTGGCGCGGCACGTGTAAAGTCTTGGAGACGGGAGTGGGAGGTTCTGACTATTGAGGATACCAACCTCAGGTCATCAGCAGAACGGAGGGCGCGGGTAGGGTGGTATACTGAAACAAGGGAGGAGATGTAGGGTGGTGCTGAGCCATGGAGGGCTTTGTGGGTGAGGGTAATAAGTTTATACTGAATTCTGGAGTGGATAGGTAGCCAGTGTAATGACTGGCACAAGGTAGAGGCATCGGTGTAACGATTGGTGAGGAATATGATCCTGGCTGCAGCATTCAAGACAGATTGGAGAGGGGAGAGTTTTGTAAGAGGGAGACCGATTAGAAGAGAGTTACAATAGTCGAGACGAGAATGAATAAGAGAAACAGTAAGAGTTTTTGCAGAGTCAAAAGTAAGAAAAGGTCGAATTCTAGAAATGTTTTTGAGGTGCAGATGACAAGAGCGAGCCAGTGATCGAATGTGGGGGGCAAAGGAAAGCTCGGAATCAAGTATGACCCCAAGACAGCGGGCATGTTGCTGGGGAGTAATAGTGGAACCACAGACGGAAATGGCAATGTCGGGTGTAGGTACATTAGTAGCGGGAGGAAACACAAGGAGTTCAGTCTTTGACAGGTTCAGTTTCAGATATAGTGAGGACATGATATTAGACACAGCGTTTAGACAATCGCCAGTGTTTTCTAGAAAGGCTGGCGTGATGTCAGGAGAAGAAGCGTATAATTGGGTGTCATCAGCATAGAGATGGTACTGGAAACCAAATCTACTGATTGTTTGACCAATAGGGGCAGTGTACAAGGAGAAGAGGAGGGGGCCTAGAACCGATCCTTGAGGAACCCCAACAGTAAGGGGAAGGTGAGAGGAGGAGGAACCGGCAAAAGAAACAGTAAAGGAGCGGTCGGAGAGATAGGAGGAGAACCAGGAGAGAACGGTGTCCTTGAGGCCAATGGAATGGAGCATAGTGAGGAGGAGCTGATGATCCACAGTGTCGAATGCTGCAGAGAGATCCAAGAGAATTAGCATGGAGTAATGACCATTTGATTTAGCTGTTAGCAGATCATTAGAGACTTTAGTGAGGGCAGTTTCAGTGGAGTGTAAAGAGCGGAAACCGGATTGGAGAGGGTCGAGAACAGAGTTTTCTGAGAGATAGCGGATAAGACGGGAGTGGACCAGGCGTTCCAGGAGTTTAGAGATGAAGGGAAGATTAGAGACAGGTCTATAGTTAGCGGCACAGTTTTGGTCAAGGGATGGTTTTTTAAGTAGTGGATGTATGATGGCATGCTTAAATGAGGAGGGAAAAATACCAGAAGAGAGAGAGAGGTTAAATATTTTAGTTAGGTGAGGGGTGACAGCAGGGGAAAGGGACTGGAGGAGATGTGACGGAAATGGGTCACTGGTGCAAGTAGTTGGGTGAGAAGATGCAAGGAGCCTGCTTACTTCTTCTTCTGTGACTGGTTCAAAATCAGAGAGTGAGTTAGATGCAGTGGGGGAGGGAGGACAGTGCATGGTATGAGGGGATTTGGAGATAATTTCCTGTCGGATCTGGTCAATTTTTTCTTTGAAGTAATTGGCCAGATCGTCAGCTCGGAGCTCCGTGGTTGGGGCCTGTACTCTTGGGTTGAGTAGAGAATGAAAAGTGTCAAAGAGATGTTTCGGGTTATTGGACAGTGAGATGATGAGGGTGTTGAAATAGGTTTGTTTGGAGAGGTGAAGGGCAGTGTTGTATGTTCTAAGCATAAACTTAAAATGGATGAAATCTTCGTGTAGATTGGATTTTGTCCACAGACGTTCGGCGCACCTGGAGCACCGCTGCAGGAAACATGTTTGCACCGTGTGCCAGGGTTGTCGCCGTCTGCGTTGTGGTGTTCTATTTATAGGGGGTGCAAATTCATCCAGGGCAGTTTGAAGTGTTTCATTGTAATGCTTCAATGCAGAATCAGGACATGAGAGGGAGGAGATAGGGGCCAATGAAGACTGCAAGTTCTTCATAAGTTTCTGGGTGTTAATGGCCTGTATGTTTCTATAAGTCTGGACAGTGGGGGTGACCTGAGAAGCCTGGCAGTTCTTTATAGAGAATGAAAGAAGATTGTGGTCAGAGAGCGGGAGAGGGGAGTTTGCAAAATCATCCACTGCACAAAGCCGAGAGAAGACCAAGTCGAGGGAGTTTCCGTCTTCATGCGTTGGAGAATTCGTAAGCTGCGAAAGGCCAAATGAGGAGGTTAGAGATAAAAGGTGAGTAGCAGATGGGGAGAGGGGAAGAGCAATGGGGATGTTGAAATCTCCCATGATGAGGGTAGGGATGTCACAGGAGAGAAAATGTGGAAGCCAAGTGGCAAAATGATCCAGGAACTGATGGGAGGGGCTGGGAGGACGATACACCACCGCCACTCGCATGGAGAAGGGGGTGTAGAGTCTGACGGCATGGACCTCAAAAGAAGGGAAGACAAGTGAGGGTACTTGAGGGATAACCTGAAAGGTACATTTTGGTGATAGGAGCAGACCAACGCCTCCACCAGCTCTATTGTCTGATCTTGGGGTATGAGAGAAGTGTAGCCCCCCGTATGAAAGAGCAGCAGCAGCAGTAGTATCTGACTGCTGGATCCAGGTTTCAGTAAGAGCCAGGAGGTTAAGAGAATTAGAAAGGAAGAAGTCATGAATGAAGGAGAGTCTGTTACACACTGAGCGAGAATTCCAAAGTGCACAATTAAGAGAGACAGATGGCATGCAGGGAATATTAATAAGATTAGAGGGGTTTCTGAGTGTAGCAGTGGGAGGGTTTGACTTTCTGTAACATGGGGGACCAGGGTTGGGAGCAATGTCTCCTGCAACTAGGAGAAGGATACATACTACATATATACATAGATACATATACATATATACTACATATACTATATATACATATATATACTACATATACTATATATACATATATACTACATATATACATACTACATACATACTATATACATAATACATATATACATACTACATACTACATTCATACTACATTCATACTACATACATACTACATATATACATATTACATACATACTACATACATACATACTGCATACATGCTACATATATTCATACTACATACATACTACAAACATACTACATAAATACATACTACATACATACTACATACATTCATACTACATTCATACTACATACATACTACATACATACATACTGCATACATACTACATATATTCATACTACATACATACTACATACATACATACTACATACATACTACATAAATACTACATATATACATACTACATACATACCACATATATACTACATTCATACATACTACATACATACTGCATACATATTACATATATACATACTACATACATACTATATACATACTACATACATACTACATATATACATACTACATACATACTACATACATACTACATATATACATACTACATTCATACTACATACATACTACATACATACATACTACATACATACTACATAAATACTACATATATACATACTACATACATACTACATACATACTACATATATACATACTACATACATACTATATACATAATACATATATACATACTACATACTACATTCATACTACATACATACTACATACATTCATACTACATACATACTACATACATACTACATACATACTACATATATACTACATACTTACTACATATATACATACTGCATACATATTACATACATACATATTACATACATACATACTGCATACATACTACATATATACATACTGCATATATACATATTACATACATACATACTACATACATACATACTGCATACATACTACATATATTCATACTACATACATACTACATACTACATATATACATACTACATACATACTACATACATTCATACTACATACATACTACATACATACGTACTACATACATAATACATAAATACTACATATATACATACTACATGCATACCACATATATACTACATATATACATACTACATACATACATACTGCATACATACTACATATATATATACTACATACATACATACTGCATACATACTACATATATACATACATACTACATACTACATACATACTACATACACACATACTACATACATACATACTACATACATGCTACATATATACATGCATACTACATACATACTACATATATACATACTGCATACATATTACATACATACATACTACATACATACATACTGCATACATACTACATATATACATACATACTACATATATACTACATACATACTACATATATACATACTGCATACATATTACATACATAAATTCTACATACATACATACTGTATACATATTACATATATACATACTACATATATACATATTACATACATACTACATACATACATACTGCATACATACTACATATATTCATACTACATACATACTACATACATACTACATAAATACATACTACATACATACTACATACATTCATACTACATTCATACTACATACATACTACATACATACATACTGCATACATACTACATATATTCATACTACATACATACTACATACATACATACTACATACATACTACATAAATACTACATATATACATACTACATACATACCACATATATACTACATTCATACATACTACATACATACTACATACATACTACATATATACATACTACATACATACTATATACATACTACATACATACTACATATATACATACTACATACATACTACATATATACATACTACATTCATACTACATACATACTACATACATACATACTACATACATACTACATAAATACTACATATATACATACTACATACATACTACATACATACTACATACATACTACATATATACATACTACATACATACTATATACATAATACATATATACATACTACATACTACATTCATACTACATACATACTACATACATTCATACTACATACATACTACATATATACATACATACTACATATATACTACATACTTACTACATATATACATACTGCATACATATTACATACATACATACTACATACATACATACTGTATACATACTACATATATACATACTGCATATATACATATTACATACATACTACATACATACATACTGCATACATACTACATATATTCATACTACATACATACTACATACTACATGTATACATACTACATACATACTACATACATTCATACTACATACATACTACATACATACTACATACATAATACATAAATACTACATATATACATACTACATGCATACCACATATATACTACATATATACATACTACATACATACATACTGCATACATACTACATATATACATACATACTACATATATACATACTACATACTACATACATACTACATATATACATACTACATACATACATACATACTGCATACATACTACATATATACATACACACTACATATATACATACTACATACTACATACATACTACATACATACTACATATATACGTACTACATACATACTACATATATAATACATTCATACAACATACATATATACTACATACATACTATATAGATGCTACATACATGCTACATGCCCGTACAGACCCCCGGCAGCCGGCACAGGCACCCGGCAGGCCCGCACAGACCACCGACAGCCGGCACAGGCACCCGGCAGGCCCGTAGAGACCACCGGCAGCCGGCACAGGCCCCTGAGAGGCCGTACAGACCACCGGCAGTCGGCACAGACCCCCCGCAGTCGGCACAGACCGCGCATCATGATGCGCACTGACCGCGCATCATGATGATGTCATTTCAGCAGCCAATCACAGCCATGCCAATAGTTAACATGCCTAACAGGATGTGCCCACACTTCTGAGGATTCCCATTGGCTGAATCAAATCGAGCAGGCTGATAGCTTTATGGGAACTTCCGATTCCGGTATCCGATAAGAAAAAAGTATCGGCAGTCAGTATCGGAATTCCGATACAGCTAATATCGGCCGATACCCGATACTTGCGGTATCGGAAAGCTCAACACTACTCATGACATTATAGCTTTCCTGGTTTTTCTATACCTCCATTTTTTTACCTATGAGGATTCCTTGTTTAGGTGTCATTATTTCAACATGTTTGAATAAAATTATTTTAATTAATACTGTGTTAATGCCTCTATATCCCCGTCCATGTTTGGGGATGTTGTTTAAATTACTTAAATTGAGGTGGTTTTGTTACAAAAGGACTGTGTTTGGTGATAATTTACTACAGGCCACCTGTGCATGGATGAACTCTTTATGCATCAAATGGCCAAGTTCTCCAAAAAATATAATATAGTGTTCCCCAACTCCGGTCCTCAAGAGCCACCAACAGGTCATGTTTTCAGGATTTCCTTAGTATTGCACAGTTGATAATTGCATCACCTGGACAGGCAAGAATTCAAACTCCTATGCAAAACTGAGTAAATCCTGGAAACATGACCACCTGTAGGTGGCTCTTGAGGACCGGAGTTGGGGAACACTGATATAGTGGACATGGGAGATTTCAACTATCCAGATATTTGTTGGGAATCTCTCTCAGGCAAAACTAGCAGGTCGAGCAAATTCTTATCCTCTCTTGCTGACAACTTTATCTTCCAAAAGGTAGGGGAGAAAACAAGGGGATCTACTACCTTGGATATAATCCTTATAAACAGGGAGGAAATGGTTGAGGAGGTGGGATTGTCTGGGACCCTAGGAGGCAGCGACCATGCTATTTTAGAATTTTGGATAACTAGAAGAGGAAGACCTGTGAAGACTCAGACTTCAATGTTACATTTTAGAAAAGCAGATTTTAAGGGACTCAGAAAGAGAATTGGAGGAATCCAATGGCTGGATATTCTTAACCCCTTAATGACAGCCAATACAGTACGTCTTTTTACTGACCTGAGATATAAGAGAATAGCATCCTCATACAGGTGACAATCCAGCAGCTGATAGCTGTACACTATAGCTGACAACTTGCTGTATCACAAATGATTAGTGTTGGCACCATCCAGATCTGTCTAACCCCTTAGTTGCTGCTGTCAAAAGTGACTACATCTAATAAATGGTTAATAGATTGTTGGGGCTTCTGCTTTAATCTAATTAACACACCGAGATCATGATTGTGTGGTCCTGATGTTTACTATAGCAGTTCATAACCAAATAGCAGCCTTAAGGTCCAGTTACATTTAGCGATGCACCAGCGATCCCACAACAATACGACCCGGTCAGGATCGCTGGTGCATTGCTAAATGGTCGCTAGTGAGCTGCCAGACAGGCAGATCTCACCAGCAATGAAGCAGCAGTCGGCGGTTGTCACTTACCTGTCACACACAGCGAGGGTGACGTCTTCTGCCCCTGTCCATGGAGTCGCTCGTCAGAGCCAGCAGGAAGCTGGCAATGAGAAATGGACCATCCCATTCTGGCGCGATCAGCGATATCCAGCGGGGAGCCGGGTTGGAGGTAAGTGTCACATGTAGCGAGATCGCTACCGATATCGCTATTGTGTCACAAAATCGGTGACGCTTTAGTGATATCGCTAGCGATCTCGCTATGTGTGAAGGGGCTTTAGAGTCTCACGGCTCTAGCAGTCAGTTCAGAAGTTCATTCCTGCTATACCACTTTGCATTAATTCCTGAATATCACCTGAAGGGTTATAAAACTATTTGACAGCAGCTTTCAATATGTCGAGGGGAGCTGTTTTTAAAATGGTATCACATTTGGGGTCTTCCAATATATAGAACCCCCAAAGTCACTTCAAACCTGGATAGGTCCCTCAAAAAAATACTGTTCATTTTGTAAATTTCCTTGAAAAAATGAAAAATTGCTTCTGCATTATTAAACCTCCTAAAAGGCTAATAAAATAAATTAGCATTTTAAAAATGGTGCTGATGTAAAGCTGACATGTGGGAAATGTTATTTATTAATGTTTTTGTGTGATATGACTATCTGGATTAAAGGGATAATCATTTAACTTTTGAAAATTGCAATTTTTTTCCATTTTTGCCAAATTTCTGAAACTTTTTATAAATAAACACAAAACTTATCGACCTAAATTTACCATTATCATAAATTATAATGTGCCACAAAAAAGCAGTCTCAAAATCAATGGGATTTGTTGAAGCATTCCAGAGTTATCACCAAATAAAGTGACATTGGTCAGAATTTAAAAAATTGGCTCCGTCACTAAGGGGTTAAGGACAAAAATGTCCAGGAAGGATGGGAAATTTTGAAACATGAGATTCTCAAAACACAATTGTTAACAACTAAAGAAGGGAAGAATGGGGAGCATTTAATCCCTTAGTGATGGAGCCAATTTGCAGCTTAATGACCAGGCCAATTTTTACAATTCTGACCACTGTCACTTTAGACTGCTTTTACACTTACTGTGTTTTGGCGGGCTGATTTTTTGGCCCCAATAGATTTCCACGATGCGCCATGTGCCATACGGCCGTGGGCCAAATTTGCAGCCATGGAAAAAGATCGAGCTGACTCAATCTTTTTCACGGCGTATGGACACGGCCCCCATTGATTTTCAGAAGTTTGTTTTTGCAGTGCACCGTGACTTCCAGTTTTTTGGAACGGCGATCTGTAAGCTTTTTTGTGGTTCGTTATTGTGGCAGACCATAAAAATTGCGAAGCTACGGCCTGCAAAAACGGGACACAATAACGAGCCACAGAAAAAATGGCAATTGTAAAAGTAGCCTTATAAGGCTGGTTTCACACTTGCGTTTCTTTTCGCGGTATTTTAGCGCTAAATAGCGCATGCGTTTTTTTTTCCTATACTTTGCATGGGATGCGCTTATGTGCGCATACACATGCGTTTGTACGCGTTTTTCCGCGCATGCGTTTTTTTGCGGTATGCGCTCGGGCGCACAAAATGCAACCTGTTGCATTTTTTGGTGCGTCCGACTTGCCTAAAAAAAACGCATGAGCGCGCAATGCGTTTTTTTACAGCAAGACACCCATTATAGTCTATGGGTGCGCATATGTGCGCATTGGCATGCTTATGTATGCGTTTTTTTGCACATGCGTTTTTTTTTTTAACCATGGAATTTAGGGGTTTGGGTTAGAGTTAGGGTTAGTTAAGGGGGTTTAGGGTTAGGGTCAGGGTCAGGGTTAGGGTTAGGTTTAGGGTCAGGGTTAGGGTTAGTTAGGGTTTAGGGTTTGGGTTAGGGTTAAGTATGGTTTGGTTAAGGGTTAGGGTCAGGGTTAGGGTTAGGGTTAGGGTCAGGGTTAGGGTTAGGGTTAGGGTTAGGTTTAGGGTTAGGGTTAGGGTCAGGGTTAGGGTTAGTTAGGGATCGTTACAGAAACGATATGGATGATCCTCAACCGTATAGGCGCCACCGCTTGGGATGTGTCAACCGCCGTGATGCCACGGAAGTGATCATGACAGACGGCTCGAAGCGGAGATCTTTGCCCCAGCACTATTGGTGCTCGGCATCCGTAGAGGCGTCAACCATGTGGCTGGTTCACCCCCCGTGATGAGGTATGCGGATTTCCGGCAAGTTATTTCCGATCACCTCTGCTGGCGTCTTTCACGTGTGGCTGACTCACACCCCGAGGTGCGCACGGGTTACCGGACTGTTATGCTGGACACTTCAAAATGGAGCGGTGAGTAGAAGACATTCGTCCACCACATATAGACATATGACATACGTGCAGGGAAGGTGACCGGTTCTATTGCTTGTATCCCCGCAGTCACCCCCGGACTCCACTTACATGTCCCGTATGCCACAGAGCAACGAAATACCTTTCCACACATCTTAGGAGGACATGTCTGAGGACCCAGAGTGATTCTGATATAAAAGCTGCCCTTGCATCAGCCAAGTTTCAGCTCAAATGCATTGCCGAAAGAGGTACAACTATCCGCTTCAATGACCTCAAGCCTCTCCAGTCCTTGGAGGAGACTGTATCCTTCTTAGAAGGTCGCGGATTTTTAATAGCCAACAAGCCTAGGTTTGAGCATCAAATCCCGCCACTGATCTCTGAAGAGCCCGCTCAGGTACCACCAGCCATTTTGGAGCTCTGCCCAGGCACTATGCCCCTGACGGAGCTAGATTCGGATGAGATCGATATCCCTTTGCTTTTACGGCCTGCAGAAAGCCCCCTGCCCCTGGCAGAGCTAGCTTCAGATGAGATCGATATACCTTTGCTTTTACGGCCTGCAGACAGCCCCCTGCCCCTGGCAGAGCCAGATGCATCGGATGAGGCTTCACTTTTACAGCCTGTGGAAAGTTTTCAAGAAAGCCCTCGCTCAGAGACTGCCCACACAGGGGCCTGTTCTGACCCCATGGAAGATGAGGAGGTCACTGACGGTAGCGATTTAAGAATTCAGAAAAGGCAGTGGAAGGACAAAAATCGCACCGCTACAAAGATGGCCGGCTTGTATAAGCGACACTCAATGAACGACGCTATGTTCAAAGGTTTCCGCTCATACCTAACCATTACACACGGGGTGCCAAACTGCCAACAGGAGGTCTCAAATGTTTCCAGGTTCCTCTTCTTTGTGAACCCGAGAAGAGTAACCCTGGAGTACCTACTGAAGCCAAATAAAATCAATGAATTTTTTGAAAAACTCGGAAACCTCCAGCTATCGAAACAGACCTCCCTCAGAATGCTGAAGCATATACGGAGATTCACTGTCTATCAGATGAGGGCCACGGGACTGAGAATAGAAAAGCCAGAACTCTACAAGGCCTGTGAGGTATTCATGAATCACACTGAGGACCTACAGAAGACATTGTACAAGGGCGCCTGCAAGGAGTCTGTTAGTAAGCGGTACACACCCTTCAAAGTATCGCATATGCGGCTTGATTTTTGCCATGTATGTTCAATAATTCCTCTTATTTTTCCCCAGGTACGATCTACTGAGGAAGCCGCTAAAATCGCCCGTGGACTGCCAGATTATTCTGGAGGAGGCAAGGCCAACTTTTCTAGCCAGCATAGCCTCTGTGGAAGAGGGCGGATCAAATGAAGAACGCCGGGAAATTGCACTCTACCTCCAGGCCCTGCTGGTTCTGAAAAATCTCCAGAGACCAGGTGTCATCCGTAACATGACGGTAAGTAGTCAGACCCTGTGGGTCAGCGGTCTCCCATGCACCAGTTCAATAACTTTCCACATCAGGTTTCAGAGTGGACCGAGAGGATCCATCACGTGTACCACGACAGACAGATGACAGTTGTCGGTGTGAAGACTCACAAATGTTCCACCACTCAGGTCGCAGTGTTCGTACTTTCAGAGGAAGAAGAATCGGTAAGGGACTCAACCAGTCAGGGAGCCCAGGCAACACCACTCCACATGGGGAGCAAACCCCTCTCTTTTTCCTTTTTCAGTGGTTCAAAGTGTATGCAGAACATGTCCGACCTGTCTATACCGCTGGCCGAAGGAAGGTCACTAATTTCTTTGTGACGTGTACGGGGAAGGCCATAGCAAATCCATCCGTGGGCCTCAGGCAATACCATTCGAGGTAAGACGGCCACGAGCCGAATGATGCATGGGCATGTGTAGAAACAGGTACTGACATTATGATTTCCTCCATAGCTACAACCTCCCGAACATCACTAGCCACCTAGTGCGACGGGTATGTGAAACCTGGACAACTTCACAATACACGGACTGTGAAAAGCGACTGTTTGCACGGTACTTGGCACATACAAATGACATGGCTGAGAGAGTGTACCGGGAGAAGACTCTGACAGATATGTGTCATGCCCACGAGCTGGTGGTAAATGCAGGAAAGAAGGATGAAGCCGACAATCAGTCACCAGTGATGCCTTCAAGCAGTGCATCAGAGAATGAGCAGGGAGGCAGTATGGAAATCGATCCGGAGGGTAACAAATCATACTACCTAAGAACCATCAAGCCTGCTCTGAGGTGACATAGGCAGAAAGGGCGTCCACCTACCAGAGTCCCCCTTCCCACAAGGACTCCAGATTTGCCCCCACTGACATCCATCACCTCCAGAGAACCAGGGACCACCGAGGGAGGGTCTGGTCAAGCTCAGGTACCCCATGATCACTTCTCATGCTTGGGCATGGACCACCAGCCATTGCCGGGGACTGAGAACCATCGAGCCTGCTCTGAGGGGACATAGGCAGAAGGGGCGTCCGCCTACCAGAGTCCCCCTTCCCATAAGGACTCCAGATTTGCCCCCACTTACATCCATCACCTCCAGAGAACCAGGGACCACCGAGGGAGGGTCTGGTCAAGCTCAGGTACCCCATGATCACTTCTCATGCTTGGGCATGGACCACCAGCCATTGCCGGGGACTGAGAACCATCGAGCCTGCTCTGAGGGGACATAGGCAGAAGGGGCGTCCGCCTTCCAGAGCCCAAGCTCGGCTATGGACTCCAGATTTGCCCCCCTGACAGCGATCACCTCCAGAGAACCAGGGACCACCGAGGGAGGGTCTGGTCAAGCTCAGGTACCCCATGATCACTTCTCATGCTTGGGCATGGACCACCAGCCAATGCCAGGGACTGAGAACCATCGAGCCTGCTCTGAGGGGACATAGGCAGAAGGGGCGTCCGCCTACCAGAGTCCCCCTTCCCATAAGGACTCCAGATTTGCCCCCACTGACATCCATCACCTCCAGAGAACCAGGGACCACCGAGTGAGGGTCTGGTCAAGCTCAGGTACCCCATGATCACTTCTCATGCTTGGGCATGGACCACCAGCCAATGCCGGGGACTGAGAACCATCGAGCCTGCTCTGAGGGGACATAGGCAGAAGGGGCGTCCGCCTACCAGAGTCCCCCTTCCCACAAGGACTCCAGATTTGCCCCCACTGACATCCATCACCTCCAGAGAACCAGGGACCACCGAGGGAGGGTCTGGTCAAGCTCAGGTACCCCATGATCACTTCTCATGCTTGGGCATGGACCACCAGCCATTGCCGGGGACTGAGAACCATCGAGCCTGCTCTGAGGGGACATAGGCAGAAGGGGCGTCCGCCTTCCAGAGCCCAAGCTCGGCTATGGACTCCAGATTTGCCCCCCTGACAGCGATCACCTCCAGAGAACCAGGGACCACCGAGGGAGGGTCTGGTCAAGCTCAGGTACCCCATGATCACTTCTCATGCTTGGGCATGGACCACCAGCCAATGCCAGGGACTGAGAACCATCGAGCCTGCTCTGAGGGGACATAGGCAGAAGGGGCGTCCGCCTACCAGAGTCCCCCTTCCCATAAGGACTCCAGATTTGCCCCCACTGACATCCATCACCTCCAGAGAACCAGGGACCACCGAGGGAGGGTCTTGTCAAGCTCAGGTACCCCAGGATCGCTTCTCATGCTTGGGCATGGACCACCAGCCAATGCCGGGGACTGAGAACCATCGAGCCTGCTCTGAGGGGACATAGGCAGAAGGGGCGTCCGCCTTCCAGAGCCCAAGCTCGGCTATGGACTCCAGATTTGCCCCCCTGACAGCGATCACCCTTCAGAGGACCAGGGACCACCGGGGAGGGTCTGGTCAGGCTCAGGTACCCCGAGATTGCTTCTCTCACTTGGGACTCACGACCAGCAAAAGTCCCTCCTGGAGCTGTGGAAGTTCAGTCTCGGCCGTATTTTGCAACTTCCACAACAAGAGGGACCACCTTCTAAAGTTGCCTACCCGAGCCGGAGAACCAGAGAAACAATCGCCATCCATCGGGGTAGAGAGAGCACTCTCTCCTGTATTCTGCCGCAGGTGCCCATTCCTATGTATATGCATTGCGGGACAACGTCCCCACTTTAAGGGGATGAAGTCAGAACTGTACCCGGCCTCCAGTCACTGTAGGGCGGATGCGGCACCCAGAAAATTCCTCATTCCGGTTCTTTTTCACTTAGTCGTTTTTTTTTTTGCAAGAATGTACCCCAGGGATGGCCCACAAGCCAAAGCCAGGGACTGAGAACCATCGAGCACGCTCTGAGGGGACATAGTCAGAGGGGGCGTCCGCCTTCCAGAGCCCTCCTTCCCACGAGGACTCCAGATTTGCCCCCCTGACGACAGCCATCGCCTCCAGAGAACCAGGGACCACCGAGGGAGGGTCTGGTCAAGCTCAGGTACCCCAGGATCACTTCTCATGCTTGGGCATGGACCACCAGCCATTGCCGGGGACTGAGAACCATCGAGCCTGCTCTGAGGGGACATAGGCAGAAGGGGCGTCCGCCTACCAGAGTCCCCCTTCCCACAAGAACTCCAGATTTGCCCCCACTGACATCCATCACCTCCAGAGAACCAGGGACCACCGAGGGAGGGTCTGGTCAAGCTCAGGTACCCCAGGATCGCTTCTCATGCTTGGGCATGGACCACCAGCCAATGCCGGGGACTGAGAACCATCGAGCCTGCTCTGAGGGGACATAGGCAGAAGGGGCGTCCGCCTACCAGAGTCCACCTTCCCATAAGGACTCCAGATTTGCCCCCACTGACATCCATCACCTCCAGAGAACCAGGGACCACCGAGGGAGGGTCTGGTCAAGCTCAGGTACCCCAGGATCGCTTCTCCAGCTTGGGCATGGACTACCAGCCAATGCCGGGGACTGAGAACCATCGAGCCTGCTCTGAGGGGACATAGGCAGAAGGGGCGTCCGCCTACCAGAGTCCACCTTCCCATAAGGACTCCAGATTTGCCCCCACTGACATCCATCACCTCCAGAGAACCAGGGACCACCGAGGGAGGGTCTGGTCAAGCTCAGGTAC